>NC_135331.1:159303097-159603097 GCF_023851605.1 Tamandua tetradactyla
TCTTTACCTCTATTTCTATTTCTTTACTGTAAAAATGAGGAATAATTTTAATGATTGAACCATTTGGATAGAGTCATGTTTTATATCTTCAGAATTTTATTGTTCTCATGTCTCTGTCCCTTCTGCTCTGACATTCTGTGAAGGCATCATATCAGCACACACCTAAGGCTCACCTTTTGACTCAAAGGTTTCTCTGAGATGCACAGCAGTGACCAAATCACTGTAATCTCAAACTTTTCCCTACCTCATTCCCCTCAGAGATGCCTGTCACCTGACAGCTAATTCAAAAACCATTCAGAATGAAATTTATTATAAGAATATAATTTTTTTCCTTTTGGAATGTCACAGAACTTCAACTGACTCTCAAGGTGTGATTCGCGGAATTCGCATCTGCAAATAGTTCTAGTGATAGTCTTAATGTTGAGTCCATAAAGACTCTCTGATCTATCTCTGAATGCCATCCTAAGTACAGATAATTTTTTATACTATTTCCTAACCACTACCACAATTAGTTTAGAACTGAGTTGAAGGAAAATAAGCCACTATAGGGCATTTAGTCAGAAATCTAAATCTTTTCAGTTAGTTATATTTCTCTGCGAATGCTAATCATTTCCACTCATTAACTTGATGAACAAACATTATTAAGCAACCAACATGCACAAGGCATTTTTTAGCCGAATACATCAGTGAACAAGAAGGCAAAGTTCTGCCTTATGAATATATATAACAATTCAGCTCTAAGGTGAGTGACTTTTACGCAGCTTGTTTTTAGGTCTACTTATTAATTCTCCTTTCACATTCATATTTTGGTTACTGAATCAATCATGGCACACATTTCAAACACATAGACTAAGAACACAAAGTATCTGTATTTTCACACAAATTTTATTATGTTTGGCTTTTCACTTTTCTGATACGTAGCATGTTATGAGTTGGGAAATAAGCATAAAGCTTCAGCATCAAGCCCGGTTCTGACCTAAGGTGATAAGTTAATAATAAGTACAAATATTGGAAGCACTTTAATTTGTCTGTCAGCAGGTTGTGGATTTTGGATAAGGAGCATGTACATGCATTTTCTGCAGCACCATAGCTAAAGATAAAAAATACTGTCTACTGTGTTAAAAACAAAAATTTTGATGAAATTAATTTCCTGACATATAGCAAATCAACTCATGCTTCCTGTCATTTTGCAGTTGAAAATTTGAGGTGAAGATTTCTAATGACTTTCGGAATTGCATAGAATTTATAATGTGTTGTAGTATGGTTGAGTATGATTTGGCATCTTCAACTTTCTAGTTTCAAGATGCACTCCTGAACTTTAGTCTAAGGATCTCTGTTTCTTTCTTTTTCCTTTGGAATATTTTATGTTCACAACCTGTATATTCTCCTGCTTTTGCTTTGCTGTTCCTTCAGAGTAAAATTTTGTGATCCCTCTTCCTTATTTCCTGTCTGTGCATTATTTCCTCATAAAAGAGTTAGAGAAATAATCATTAGAGTTCTTGAAAGTTTTCCTCCCCATCAAAGATTTGGCTCACACCTTTTTGCATATGTGGGAAACCTCAGTGTGTGCAGTTAGCTTTGTTGCTTTTGTTCTTCACTGCACAGAATGCTCTGGCCACAACAAATATCTAGCCTGCTCTCTAAACACCTGAAAATGAAAAAGTGTGTGCTCAGCATTCTATATATTTCTCTAGACACTTCAAAAGCCACTAATGAAAAAGCCTCTCCTGCACCAGAGGCTTTCCTTTTATCTTCATTGTTGTTTATAGATGATCAATGGAAATACTTGCAAAACACTCTGTAGTAAGTTCAAACTATTACTCATAGGTTTGTGCAGTGCTGTAAAACAGCATGCTCTTTAACTTCCACTTAACTTCCAATTCATATTGGAAATGTACATGATCATTATATAAGCCTCACAGCTATCCAAGTGAGTATTTCATCCTCATTCATTCAACAGTCAAGCCAATTCTCGTCAGGCACTGGTATGTGTGTGTGGGGGAATATAAAATGTTTTCAGGAACTACATTTTAGGAAAGAAGACAGAAAGAGAAAACAATTGAAATGCAATGTCATAAGCACAAAAATAGTTATATACAGAGTACCATATGTAATATGACATATATATTTGTTTATGATTGATTTTCATCAGGACATTTAAATTTTTCCAGATTCTTCATTAAAAAATTGGGATGTATCAAATGATCATTGGAAGAGTTCCCTAACAATCTGTCAATTGAATTGATATGTTTCACTTAGAACTGTCATTTATTTCAAATATTTTATTTACTAGAACTTTCGTATTAGTGAGGATCATTATATTTGTTCTTTGCCATAACCCAGCAATACATGAATTACTTGCACTTAAGTATATGCTCAATAAATATTTATTGATTAATGAATTATTCTTTATTTGAAAAAAATTTCACCATCTGAATTTCATCATAGCATCATAATGAAAGAACCACAGGGAGTTTAAGCCAAAGTACAATTTGATGAGTATATAGATAGGGTATTCCTCTGCTAGTCAATACACAGAACTAGTAAACAAAAGTCAAGGCTTCCTTTCCAGTTAGAACAAGTTAGATTTGTATATGGGAGGCAGTAGGACAAAGGTATTTAGGAATTCAGCTAAAATAAGCAGGTTCTTCAGGCCAGAGATAAAATTTCAGAGAATTGGAAGAAGACACAAAATTCCTAAAGTTGAAATAATAAGAAAGGCTGAAACAGAAGGAGTCAAAATGTCCTTAAAGCTTCCTCAGTGAAGCCTTGAATCTCAGTGCTCATACCACCTTCCAAGGAACTTCCTACCGATGGTGCAATGACTTCTATGGACAAAAATTGTTCAGTCCACCTCCTTGTTCATAGCTGGTGGATGAGAGTGGACTCCTGAACAGGTAGTCCATTCTTCTGTGCCTGACCTGTCATCAGAATTTGTCTGATGTGTACCAACTCTTGCTTTCAGGAACTTGGAAAGATAAGTAGGTTTTTGCTTTTTGCAGCCTATGCAAAGAGCCACTTAACACGTTCACAAATGCTAATTTGTAGTGTTGGATCATTTGATGGAATTAATCAAAAGAATGTAGGGGCCATGGTGGCTCAGCAGGCAAGTTCTTGTCTGCCATACTGGAGACCTGGGTTCGCTTCCCAGTGTCTGCCCACGTGAAAAAAAAAAAAAGAATGTGTAGGTCCAAATATTTTCATCACTCTTGACAGGAAAAACAGTTCAAATCCCTTCTTCTAACTGCCCTCTGCCCAGTATCTGCTCCTGTCTGGATAAAGTGGCCCCGCTGAGCTGCCCAACAAACTTCGTATAATACCTATCATGGCAATTAGTGTAGGTATGAAATGAACTGTTAATGTGACTTTATGTCTGCATTCTGTACTAGAATGTGGGCTCTAGAGGTAAGGTTGTAAAATATTTGTTGATATTGTTTTTGTGCTCACCATAGTGCTATAAAAATATCTGACACTAGTACATTCCTGATGCATAATTGCTGTGCATAGAATGGGTACTCTTTGTTATTAAATATATTGATTTGAATTTTGCATATTTTTCAGATCAACCCTTTTAAAATGCAGTCATTCGAAAGTGAATGAGCCGTGTGTGACTATACGCAACAGTGATTTTAAACCTAGATAGAAAGGACAAGGAACAAATATAACAGTGAGGTACAATTAAATTTAATCCCCACATCATTCCTGATCATCTCTCCATACTCATAGTTGAAACTATATATTATTGTAAAATTTACAATATCACGGAGAGTATGCTGTTCAGACGTAGGTTACCATATGCTAGTTAGTTTGGGGGTTCCCTTCCATATTAAGGCTCTGTATTTAGATTTTACTGCTTCCGCTGTGGTAACCCCTTTTGTTTCTATGCCAGTGACTTAAAACAGAAGTCTTATTCATCTTCAAGGTAAAGAGCTTTTCACAGAAGCAACTGGCTATGTAAGATGTCTCATAAGTAGAGCCGTTCCCAGTCACCTCCTCAGCTATGATCTCAGGGTCCGGGGAAGGTTAGTGGAGCAGATCCTCTTATGACAGGGTTCCTGGAAGGCTGTCTTGATTTTCAGAGCACATCTGGTTCAGTATTCTTGGCTCCTCCTTTCAGTGACAAGTTTGACATTTGCATTATGAGCCACATAGATATTTTAGAGTAACTCCTATATACAGATTGAACTTCAGGGTTGGTCAGGAAAAGGGCACATCCAGAATTGGAATTTTTCATCCAAAATTGTATGTAATGGTCTTTCATCAGTCCATTTTTCTTTTACAAACAAAATTTATGAAACATTTATTTAATCCAGAAATATACTATTTTGTAAAAACATAGCTTGTGAACTAAGTTTAACTAAATGATACTTGTTAAATTGCATTTTTATTTAATCGATAGTCTATATGATGGAAACAGATATTGTTAAATACTTGATAATTTTGACTGCATTATTTGATGTAATATTTCATCCTACTGCTTCTGTTGAGGTAAATACAAACATAAATATTGGTAACAAAAGGAGAATTTTGACAATAATGTCTTCTAGATGGGTTAACAAATATCTGACTAACCACTTGAGCATCATCCATTAATTTGAGAAAGAAAACCAAAATAAATTAACTACTAATAAAGGTGGAGGAGAACAGTAAGAACAGTTTATTAACGGAGTCTTAAATTCTGAAGATTTCAGTAATTGAAGTTGGCACTTGAACAAGTAAATTTTTAATGATATGTATATTGTAGTTGTATCACCAATTGCAAGTGTCTATATATCTCCATAAGTGCTAATCATAGGGATGTGGCAATTTTGAAAGCCGTCCAAAGATATTTTTCCTATCAAACATTCAAATAATAAAAAAATAATCTTCAAATAAAAAAAAATAATAGAAATAGTTAGGATTTCTATTTCATTAGCAGATTGGCCAATACTGTAGTTTTGTTTAAATTTTCACATAACATTACTCTCACTATATTTGAAATATTATTAATGTTTTAAAACTTGTTTCACAAAATTAATAGAGTGTTCTTTCATATCATTTGAGTTTAAAAGTTTTCAGTTACAAACAAATGTTTCTGAAGAAAATAGTTGAGCTATAGAAAGGAGCCATCACTAATACCAATAGCTGCTATTCATTGAGAATATTCCCTGTGCTGGGCCCCTTAATCAATACTCTGGGTGTAGCAGATTGTTTTATCTTCACAACATACCTGGGAGATTGGAACTATTACCCCAATGCACAAAAGAAGTAGCAGGTGTGGACAGCTTAAGCATCTTGCCAAGATCATTTAGCTAGTAAAAGATGGAGAGAGTATTCAAATATGTCTGGTTAATGCCAAATGCCAGGCTTTTCACTGTGCTACTCTATTTTAGTATGTTAAATATTTTAGCATGTTCCATGGTCATATTTTGAGGAAAATAAGTCCAATTAAAAATTTTCATGTCCATTGTAATTATTAAACTAGCTTATGATTTATATAACTTCCTCTTAACTGAGATATTTTAGTAACCAAACTCCTTATTAGGCACAAGAGAGATGGTAAGGTTTATTATTTTGCTACTTAGCTACAAAACTTTAAGTATTCCTCTTTCAATTCTATAAAATTGTTGTCTGTTTCTAAATTGCATAGGTCATGCAACTATTCTTCATCACCCTTTTTATACTCCCATTCCCGATTTCCACTCCCACGTTTAGCAAAATGATCACCACGTAGTTCACTGGGAGGACAGAAACCATTCAAAAGGAAGTGTCGATTTCTCTCATCTACAACAGAAAATATCCACTGTGACACCTCCTTTCCTTTTCACCTCCTTTCTAATCTCAGAGGAGCAGTGGGTTCCATTCATTTTCAGCATTTCCTCTTCAGCTACCTGTACATTTGGCATCACTCCTTCTTGA
Organism: Tamandua tetradactyla; assembly: GCF_023851605.1. NCBI lineage: Eukaryota > Metazoa > Chordata > Mammalia > Pilosa > Myrmecophagidae > Tamandua > Tamandua tetradactyla. Next base: position 159,308,996 of record NC_135331.1, read on the forward strand.
TCTTTCTCTGTATCACACAATTTGTCTGTTATTTCATTTCTTAAATAGCTTCTCTCAGCATATAAATTTATTCAATTTCCCTATCCTTAAAAATCCTTCCTTCAAACCCACTTCCTCCTTAAATTACCCAATTACCTCTCAATCATCCTTCAGTACCAAAATTGTAGTTACAGTGATCTGCAGTTTTTCTAATTACCACCCACTCTTTCCTTAATCTTTCATTATCTGGCCTCTGCCCACAGCACCATAATGAAATTGTTCTTCCAAAGGTCATCACTTCCCTCTAATTAGCCAAATCCTAATTCCTAGTCTCAGTGCTGTTCCTACTTAACTACTCAGAAACCTGTAGCATTAATGTCCATCCAACCCTTCTGCCTTCAATCAGCATTCTTTAGATTCCCACTAGTACTAGCCGTTGCATTAGAAGATGGCTGAGACCCCATGTAATGCACCTGGTGTTCTCATTGTACAGGGGTGACAGATTCAAAATGATTAATTATACAGGAAGGTGAATACTCTAATATTAATATGTGCAAGTAAGATACCATGGAGTAAAGAGTAGGAAATACCACAGAGGGAATAGTATTTGAAAGAGTGTATGGTGGAATTCTCAGATTAAATACAAGAGAATACAGAGTTGGAACAAGCATATCCTGGTTTGGAAATAGTGAGTGTGCTTGAGCCTATAATGCCTGGGAGTGGTGAGGGCACAGTGGTGGGCAGTTGGAAACATTTCAAAGCCAGATTGTACAGATTTGAAACTTCTTTCTGTTACCTCTGTTCCTCCCCTTTGCTTCTTGTTTATCCTTTGTTGGCTTCCATTTTTTAAACAACACTTGTAAAAATAGCTCTTTCTTTACATCAAGTCATTCTAAACCCTGTCCCAGATGATTCATGTCTTCTGCCATTTATTCTGCTTGTGCAGTTTACTGCTCTGTCTGAATCTCTGTCCCTGACCTCGCTTCTGAAATCCATTTGTGAATTCCCATCTCTTGTTCTGTATTAAATCACTTCAAACCAAATGTGGCCACAATCAAATATAATATATATAATATTAAAACTCTTTGCTCCCTCTACATTCTTCATCTCATTCAGTGATCCTTCTGGTTACCAAGGGTGTATATGATACGAGTTTTCCCTTCCTCCCCTCTAGATAATGTGTAGCATCCAATCACTGATTCTACCAGAATGCCAGAGAAAGACCAGAAAAGTGGGAAAAACAGAAGACAATGATGTCATGGCAGACAAGGGAGGAGTTAATTTCAAAAAGAAGAAAATGATCAAGAATGATAAAGGATGTGGGAGATTCGATAGTATAAGCACATAAATGTATTACTGTATTTGACACCTAAAAGGTCCTTGGTGGTTTTGTGGAAACAAAGTAATTCTGTTGGAAAGTAGAGGATAGAAACCAAAGTAAAGTATGTTGGGGAGTGGGTTAAAGGTGAAAGAGTTGAGACATTTGTCAACTACTGGCTCATTCATTTCTTCACCATATATTAATAGTTAAACTGAAGAAATGTGAAGCATTACATTTGGGATACAGCAGTGAATGTGGTCTAATTTGTACTCATGGAATTTTTAGTCCAGCCACTGACTCCTTGCACAATTAATCTCAGTTTCAATTTTATAAATGTTATAATTTATTGTGGTGTTCTGAGAGAGGTATCTGGGGACTCTTATGTAGTCTGTGGGGTCAGGAATGCCTTTCATCAGAAACCTTTTAGAACACTAAAGACAAAGTAAATTAACAATAGAAAGAAGGAGGGCAGAGAATACTAAGCAGGAAGAATAGCATGTGTGTTAGCTCTGAGACAGAAGGAGCATGATACATTCGAGGATCTGGAAGTAAGATAGGGAGGCTGAAGCACTGACGAATGTGTAACCACGATGGGAGGTAGGCCAAATTAAATACAATATGGTCAAGGCAAGGACAAGGATTCTATTATCTCCCCAAAGGTCAATCGGACACCATTGAAAGGTTTGAACAACAAAGTGACATGATCATATTGTATTTCGAACTGGCCACTCTGTCTACATTATGTAGGAAATGTCAGAGGGAAAAAAGATGTGAAGAAATCAATTAAGACTCAATTGCATTCTCAGTGAAAATGGTGGTAGATTGCTCTTGAGTGGTGGCAGACCTGAGGACAAGCTGAAGGATTAATGGTAGAAGATCAAATCCATAGGACTTGGTAATTTACTAAATAAGAGAGGTTAGGGGAGAGTAGTGACAAGGATGATTCCGAGGTTTCTTGCTAGCACAATTAGTTTTGTGTTGGAAATGCACCAGATATTTTTGTAAGAAAATGATGAATTCAATTTCTGGCATTTAGAGTTTCAGGTGGTTGTGTTATTCAAGTGGTGTGGTACATTTGTTACAATTGATGCAAAAATATTATTATAATTATACTATTGACCATAGTATATGGTTTAATGTTAGGGTTCCCTGTATATGTTGTATGGTCCTATTGAATTTTTAAAAAATACTTTCTAGTAACATATCTACAACCTAAAATTACCCATTTAAGCACAGACAAGTATAAACTTCGGTGCTGTTAATTACATTCATAGTGTTGTGCTACTATCATCACCATCCATTACCAAATACACATTCTTTTTTAGAATTCTGTGGAAGAACATTGTTATGTTACACTGTTAACCACCGTCATTGTCTACAGCAAGTTCACAGTGTATACAGTCCCATGTTTTATCCTCTAACTTTCCTTCTAGTAACATACACAACCCAAGACATCCTCCTTCAAGCATATTCACACACATAATTCAGCCTGTTAAATTACACTCCCCACTCTACATTTCCAGACATTTACAGTCATCCTATTTAGAAATTCTGTATAAAGTAAGCATCAGCTCTCCATTCTCTATCCCCATTCTATCTACTGGTGGCCTGTATTCTAGATTCCAACTCTATGACTTTGATTATTATAATTAGTTCATATCAGTGAGATCATACAGTACTTGTCCTTTTTTGTGTTTGACTTCTTTCACTCAACATAATGTGAGTGTAATTTAACAACACTGATGTCACATATATCAGAACTTAATTCCATCTTACAGCTGTATAATAATGGAATAAATATTCCATTGTATGTATATGCCACATTTTGTTTATCTATTCATTGGTTGATGGGTGCTTGGGTTGCTTCCATTTGGGGGAATTGAATACCGTAGCTATAAACATTGGTGGCATGCTCCCTGCTCTCTGTTCTTCTGGATGTATACCTAGAAATGGAATTACTGGATTATATGGCAATGAAAGAAAAAAACTAGATATGTCTTGTATTTATTTGATGTTTTAAACTTAAAAAAAACATATGCCTACATTATCTAAACACTCTTCTCATAAATGCTATGAGGTTGACTTGGAGAGCTCTTATAATTGTCTTACAGATTTTAGCATATTTTTAATCTTCCATTATTTCCTTTCTTATATGAAACACACAGAAAACTTAACCTTGACACTAAAACATATGCAGCCAACACTATGAAAATTTACTATAGATGTAATAGTCAATAATTCTATTAATCTATCATTTATGAATATTATATTAAAATGTTTCACATATATCCTGGATCCCTCCAGCCTGAATATAAATTGATACATTTATTTTATGGCCAAATTATTAAAGCTGAATCCCTCATTGGTCTAATTGCTGAAATAATAGTCCCTCAATCACCACTAAGCTGTTTCTGAGAGATTTCTAATGTTCACTGCATGTGTGCTCAAGACAGGTGCTTCAGTTTCTTTCTTCTCTTGCTATGACAATGCTGCCTCTATTAATACTCATGCCCTGGTAGAGATCACTCTTCTGTGTGAAGAGTTCTGATAACTCTTCTTCACTGGTGACTTTTGGAATCACTGATGTCAGATAAGCAGAAGTAACTTCTTCTTGGAGACTTATTCAAATGGATTGGAAAGGCGTTCTCTTCACAACTAAACTGAGATCATGTCACAATCTTCAGTAAGCCTAGGTTAAAGCCTTTAGGATAACATAAGAAAGAATAACTGAATGTTACTTCAACTGATACTGGAAGTGATTTATCTTAGAAGCAGATGTCCCAACTTGGCCTCAAGTTCTCTCACTCTGTCTTCTTGCCTAACTTCTAGCTGGCCTCACTGGAACCATTGTCCACATAATATAAATATTTTTCAAGCATCTAGTTGCTTTGAGGATTGAGAAATCCATTCCCCTATTTCCCCACAAGTCACTGGGAGGAGATTGTTTTGCCCCGTTGCTCCACCTAAACTTCATTACATTCCCCACTAACTTACCCAGATGGATCCTTTCAGGGAATTCCCCAGTCCACACCTCCTTCATATGTGATCTGGTACCACGGTACCCACCTGGTAATCTTGGTCTGAAATAACATTTCCTAAACTCCTGATTCTGCAGTCTTATGCAACACTTATACAGTGCAGTGCAGTGATCCATTGTCCTCATCAAACAATGCCAATCCCATTCACTCCGCCAGGAGGAAGAGAATCAGGACTGTATTTCCCCCTGTAATTGCTGTTTCCATTCCCATTTTCTTTTTTTAAAGCTTCGGCAAGAATACACAAATTCCTCAAAACAAATAATTAACTTCAGGCATGAGGCTACTTAAATCTAGAGTTCTATATCTAACATAATTTACATGAGCTAGTTTCTTTTAAATTCCATTCCTAAACAGGGCCTTTTCCATCTTACTCTGAAGCACCTCTACTTATTACCTCACTGTATGCAGGCTTTCTACAAAAAGAATAATATATACATATCTGTATACAAAATAGAACCTCTAGAGATGTTCCTCCTACAACAAAGATGGCTGGTGCCCCATATAAGTCTGCCAATCTCCATCCCAGAAGGCAAAAATACCTGTAACTCTTAAACTTTTCTCAACTTTTGAAAAGAGAGTATATGCTCCAATCTTTACCATTGGCACAATATACCTCTTATAATTCTCTATTTCTCATAATTTTAAGAGTTTTAAATGGTTACTTCTGATGATATTACGTATTTTATGTATATGTTCTTTTAATTATTTAGTTCACTTAAGTGCAAATATGACAATAATGATATAATTTAATCACTTTATCTCCTATAGGGGTAACATTAATAAAGCAAATTACATGAGAGGATAAACTATAATGAAAGAAATTTCATATAAATAAATTAAATAAATCTAGTAATTTCTTTAGGGATTTAATCAGTTCCAAACTGTATCAGAAATCAAACTAAGAGCTTCCTCTCCTCAAAAAACCAATTTTTTTTCTGTAACTATTTATATTACATATGACAAATATTCAGTGATTCTTTAATTTCATCTGATGGCAGAATGATCACTATATTAAACTTCAAAGATATTGAAGGAAATACTATTTCTAAAGGAATAAATAATTACATTGTTTGGAATCAAACTGACAACACAAATACATTTCATATGTCCTTTAAATCTGTTTGGATTTACAAATATATCTACCCTATGCTGCTTCCTCCTTTACAGTACCACGTGTACTGTTTACCTCATACATTTGATTAAGTATTTTTAATAACAAAACATTTGAAAAAGAAAATCATGCCTTAACATTTTTGAGAATCACAGAATTTAAAAAAAATAAATTAGAAATGAATGTTTAATAAAAAATCAAATACTACAAAGAAAAACTGTGCTAAGATAGCTTTCCAGAGTATATCCATCCACCCTAAAAATGAACACATTTTAGTTATCTTCAGCCAAGTCACAAACCCTTTGTTACTTTCTACTTTACTCATATTTCCACTTCAAAGTCTAAATCAAAAAATGTTTTCTTCATTTTACATGTGTAAGCATGTACATATGTCTATTATATAATATTTCCATAAAAGACTTTAAAAAAGAAACTCAAATCTCTGTAATTTATTGTATTGTCAATTAAGGGCAGAAGTTCTTTAGTTTGAACATATATTTCATTGTATTTTTGAGGCAAGTGTGGTACCCTGTACACTGTAATAATTCCCAAAATATTCTTTGATAATAGTTATGAAATCTGTGCTTTTACAAACTTCCTGATTCTTGTTCATTCACATTCTTTGTATCTTATTTCAGGCTTCTATCATCTGTCTTGGCAATTTTAATAACCTTCTCAATGATATCTCATCTCAAAAATCTCTTTCCAATTTAATCTACAAAATAATCCAGGTTAACTCATAAATACAACTTTATCATGTCACTGTCTTTCTCAGAAGACTCCAGAACTCTCATTGTTTCTAAGTTTATATCAAATCTCAAAATTATTAAAATCTATTATCATTTGATTGTTTCCTGTTTTTCCCTAACAACACAATTTACTTCATAAACCCACATTCTGGGAAAATGAAATAACCACCTGTTTCCTAACCTTACTCTACCTTACTCTCCTTGCCATCAACTAAAGTCCAGCCCTAATCTGTCATCTTTCAGAGATCCCTGACCCTCCTGATAAATGCAGACCAAACCACTTCAATCCATCCTCCCTCATAATTGCAAAAAAAGATCTGTTTGTTGTACTTATCACAATTTAAGCACAAATACATGTTTAAGTAAAGTTGGCTCCTATCTGGAATCCAGACCTTGTTCAATCAAGTCATGATCTACCTTTACAGAGTATCCAGGGTATTTTGTGACATGGTAGATTCTTCTATAACGTTAACTTATTAGATACTACTTTCTAGGTCCATTATTAACCCATTGATTATGTACTGATCAGTCCTTTAAATCAATTTACAGTTCATTTTTGTTTATTTTGTAAACAAATTCTCTTCTAGCTGACAGTGCAGTTAATTGCAAGTATAAAATAATGCTTTATGTAAAGCTAATAGAAAAACTTTATAATATAAAGTTGCAATTTATAGATGCAGAAAACAATGGCAAATGTTTAGCTTATGAAGTATAATTTTAAAGAAGATCTTTATCTTTTACAAGTATGAATTTTTATGCTCCTATTATAACTGAGAAAAGAATCTTGGAACAATTCTGAAGGCATACTTGTTCTCTTAATAAACAAAAAATAAGTACTTTGTGCCCGAATTAGCATCATTTTTGTCAAATTAGTAAAACTGCATATATAGGTTTATCTTTCATTTTCAGTCTATTTCATGCATTAGCTCTCTGTACTGCATTGAGAGATATGTTTCTGCTCAATGTAATATTGTGTTTGGTCAAAACGAGAACTAATCCAAAAGTTATCTAAATCCTTTGTGATTTCTGGGCCCAAAACATGCCCTCAGCCTTTGTTACTGTGTCCATGAAATGTAATATTCCATTGTGTAAATTGTGAATAATGTGATGACTAAGAAATGCAGATTTAATCAAATCTCAGACTGTTTAAAAACTTTCTACCTTTTCACTGAATAATTGTAAGCCTGATATTTTTCCTTTTATGGCCTACTGTAGGACACAATGTGTGAGAGGGTGATTAGGGTCAGTGATGAGATCTCTGAAGATCTTCAGATTTATCTGAAGTTCTTAGTTTTCTCTTTCCATGTACCCTATTACACATCCATCCATCTGTTCATCCATCCATCCATGCATTACATACACACATGCATATATAGATACATACAGCTATCCAGCATTTTCATAACAAACATTTACTTCTCTTTACCTCAGACCCAAGAGAAGAAATAGATCCAAGGAAAATCCAGAACATCTTCCTCCTTTCTCCCACTGCAGACATACATAATAAATGTGAAGGTAAAACTTTTTTGAGGGAAGGCTTCAGAAGTACTTTATGCCTCTAAAATGAATGTAGCTCATTTCCCTTCTGTATATAAAATGGAAAATATGTTCATTATATTGTAAATTAAGACTAATAAGTGGTATTTTAATGTCTTTGAAAGAGTTGCTACAAATTCTGGGGATACCTAACGTTATAGCCTCTTTTTTCTTAAATATGTGAATCATAATATTTCTATGCTGTTTACAGTCACTATGCTCAATCAAAAGCTAAAAAAAGAGCATAATTGCAAAAGCACATTTCCATGGTGCATCACCCACCATTATTTGTACATACTAGTGTATGTTATAGGCAGGACTAGGTTTTACAGAATTTGTGAGGTTGATTGTTATTGGCCAACTCTGAATGTCTGTTTTTTCTTCTCATGTCACTAACTCATCTGTTTGACATCTCACTTTTATACAGACTTTGCTCTAAACTACTTATTAAGAAATCCAAATTGTAGTAGTAAATCTCAGTCTGAGTCCAGCCCTGTTTGCATGGCTGTCCCGTCTGTTTGTGCCTGTGTACTTTACTAAACAAGTTCCTCTGAGGTGTAGATTATACTTGTTCCCCTTATTATATAGAAATCTTAGCATTGCATACGTTTGTCAGTAGATGCTTAAATATAATTTCAAGATGCAAATGATGCTATTAAGGATTTTAAACTATCGTATTCTTTTTTTAAACTGTTGTATTCTTAGTGTGCAATGCAACTGTCAACCATAAAATATCTTTTTATAACTTTGTGACCATTTCTGTCATTATTTTAAATGATTGAATTTGTCTTCAAGACATTTTTGTTTATGTTATCTCTTTCAATATTTTAAAATTATTTTAAAGTTGTTTTTTTTTTTAACTCTGATAGCAAAGTTAAAAATGCCCATGCATTCATTTATGAAAACGCACTAAACACTTTGTAGCATTTAATTACATTATTCTGCAGTAAGGAAAGTCCTCTGTATATCAACTGTTCCTTCTCACAATGAAAATCAGTTGGCCTGGAGTCCTGTGTTTCAACAGACTCTTAAAGAACTGGAATAGGAGGTAATTACAAAGACAAGGACCCTCCATAGAAAAGGTCTTTCTTTGAGACCCCAGACACACATCTGTTCCTAGTTGTGAGTGTATACCAATATAAGGGGAAGTTTCTGAAATTTGCAAGGACCACGCATTCTGTATAAAATTCAGACCTTTGTTATTTCTGAGCCTTTTATAACAGATACAGTTTACATGAACTTTAGTCTTCCAAATAGTTTTAATTTTACCTTAAAAAACTAGTCTTTGGCATTGATGTAAAAGGAGAATATTTGTCATATTAATTTCATGAAACAAAAATAAAGCTAAGGGAAGTATTCACAGCCTTATAATAAGATGGTTTTTAAAGGTACACTCACAAGTTAATGTTATAAATGAAGCTTGTAAAATTATTAAGTAGATAGTAAACTTTATGATCCAAATGGAATTACATTCCCAATCAAAGTGTATTTTATGGACTCTACCTTGAAATATATATTGTAGGTAAACAATGTCCTTAGTAAATTCATGAAATATTAATGGTATACACTGACTGACTTAAATTTATTACTGAATTCTTCTAAATGTATTTGATGTGTTTATGGATGATCTATTGTGATATATATCCATAATGATCTAATCTTTATATACACATTATATATACATTTATTAATACAATTTATATATTATTATGTAACATATACACCCAAACAATAGATAGAACACTCCAGAGATTTCTTTATATTCCTGTGTACGTTGATCTTTCAATAGAAAGAACCACCTAATATTTGTACATTTAAAATAAATCACTAACTGCTTATATAAGAACAAATAGATATTAGAGTAAATCTTTAGCCAACTGTATTGATTGGGGAAAGAATAATTCTGGAAAGATGAGTAAACGCCTAGATAACTAAAGGGAATAGACTTTAACGCCTTAAGTTAAAGGGGTTAACCCCTTAAGCCTAGATATAGTTATTTAAAATACCATTCCTGGAAATGTATATATATTTGTATATTTATATGTATGTATACATATACATATATGTATGTATGTATATAATATATATTATATACACCTAATAAAAATCATTGTAACCATTTTGCATGGACAATTCTTTTACATTAAGTAACTGACACTACTGTATAACTTTCACCATTTGCAGGCTATTTCTGTCACTACAAACCAAACTCATACTCCTTCCCTCCACTCATCCTTAGTAACCTGCTTCCTTCCACTCATCCTTAGTAACCTGCTTTCTGTCTCTATGAATTTGTCTAGCCTATGCATTTCATATAAAAAAATCATACAATATTTGTCCTTTTGAATCTGGCTTATTTCATTCAACATGCTTTCTTCAAGATTCATCCACCTTGTAGCAGGTCCCAGTACTGTGTTTCTTTTTTACAGTTGAATAATATTCCATTGCATGGATATACCACGTTTCATTTATCCATTAATCTGTTGATGGGTACTTAGGCTGCTTCCACGTTTTGGCTAATGTGAATAATGTTACAATGAGCACTGGTGTACCAATATGTGTTTGCAGCCCTGCTTTCAGTTATTTTGGGTCATATGGTAATTCTATGTTTAACTTTCTAAGGAACCAAAAACTGTTTCCTCAGTGGCGACACCATTTTACATCCCCACCAACAATGTATGATGTTTCTTTTTCTGTGTATCTTCTCTGACTTTTATATTTTCAGATTTTTAAATAATGGCCTGGGAATCTTTTTAAATTGCTTTCTTCTTTGCCTTCTTAAACAAATTATACATGGAGCTTGATGCAAACATTTCTTGTTGAATCAGAATTATCTGATGAGGCATTAAAGCTGAAGCCACCGATGGCAATATAGATGGAGCAGAAACTGCTATAAATAGAGCTTGAAACTTCTGGTGACAGTTGAATTATGTACTTCCTCAATCATTGGCCATAATAGTGGTTCAAAGCATGGCCTTTGGAAACACATAGGCCTGAGTTTGAATCTCAGTTCTCCCTCTCCATGTTCTTTAGTGAAAGGTCATTTGATCTCTCCAAAATTTAGTTTTGTAACCAGTATACTAAATAACATCAAACTGTAGGGTTGGTGTAAGGAATAAATTAGATCATTTGTGTAAATCCCTTAACTCACTGTTATGTGACAAATACTCAAAAAACAATAATGATGTTTTACAAGCAGTAGGTGGAGACAGCAATAGGAGAACTGGAAAAGGCAGGCAGGACACATGAAAGTAGAAAATTGCACTTAAATGTTTGAAAGTCTGTTACTGCCTTCTCTGTAACTGTTTTTCTTGATATTCTGTTTCCAAAGAATATAGTATTGCCAATCATTACTTCTACTATTTATCCTCAACGCTGCTGAACTTGATTACTAGTTCATATCTTTTTTATGATTTTGTTACCTTCTTGATTTTTTTTTCATTTTAGTTTTTTTTTTTTTTAATTAAAAAGTAAGTCTTACAAAGACATTACCAGCCAAGGAGGAGCATCATTTTTTCTATTCATCAAACCAAATTATCATAATATTCCATAGCAAATTCTTTCTAGCATTTTTTTTTGCCTCCATGGCACTTAAAGGATGTTTTTATATCTTATTTTTAGCTCTGAAAGAGTATATTTCCTTCCCCACCACACCTAACCATTCTTCCCTCCCAATTATATATTTTTCTGTTTTATATCAAGAATTTACTTTAAGAGTTCCTAATACAATATATTATAAACATTTTAAATATTTATGCTAACTCAAAACTGAATTTATTTTATAATTAAAAAAAGGGAAATGCATAGGAGTAGAACAGGAGTGATTCAAGCATAAATGAAGGTAGATATTTTCTACAAGGCAATTCAAAATTTACCCCAAGATATTGCCTATCCGAAAGCATCTCTACTGCTATTCTGCCATAACAAGTACTTCTGTTTACTTGGTCTGAGTTTCTTCTTTTAGAGTCATGCTGTAAGTTAGATAATCCATGTGTGTGGTGGTGGTAGTAGTGATTGGGAGTGGAGGGAGCAGGTAGAGATTTGTCTACTAAAGGTCTTTGGCATGAAAGGAGTAGGAAGACCTCAATATTTGCTCCAGGGCTCTTCCATAGCATATTTTCGTATTATATAGTTTACACAGATAAGTTTGGGGCCAGCTAGTTTTCTTAGATAAATATTATCTTAAATTGCATATCTGAATGCCTAATGTTAGCTAATTTAATAGTTGAGATTTTTTTAGAAGTACTATCCAGTACAATTATTGTCTGATTATCTTACATATTAGAGGTGAAAAAATAGTCTTAAATTTGGTGTTAAATTTTGGTGTTACATGTTATGCAACCATCATGTTTTGTATTATCTACATGAAAGTAAGCCTTACAGATCTATGGTGCTAAGAAGTTCTAAGACTTGGAGACGAGTATTTAAAATAGCAATCAGTGAAGCACTTAAAGCAACAGTCTTTTAATTAAAACAAGTGAAGAAATTAGACATTCTTTCTGAAAAGATAGTTCAATTAAATAAAATTAGGAAAAATAAATATGTGCAATGAATAAAGTATAAATCATATTCCAAGTCCATAAACTTTACATGATCTATGTTTAGGAATTTTAGGGAGGTTGTGTGGAGAGCCATTCCACATTAGTAAAGATATCTTCTATTTTTTTGGTAGTCTGAAAACTTATGAATTTCTTGCAAAATGGGGTTTTGTTTTTAGTTGAACCATCATTTCACATAAAAAATATAAATAGCATTCTGTCACTTAATTCCAATAGTTGAATATATTTCAAATGTTCTCTTAAAGATATATGCATTTTTCCTTCATATTAAAACCATTTGTGTCTAAATTTATTATCTTAACACAGCAAGGCATGAGATTAATTTGTGTACTCTTGCAGCTAGTTGCATTTTGCATTATATTATCTTATATTAACATTTGTATTCTGGTCTTTATTTCCTTTCATCATTATTTCCTGTTTCAATTTCATGCTCATACCTGGCACTAAAGGTCTCTTCTCTGTTAGAGGATAAACTATGTGAAGAATTTCTTTTACTCTCCTTTCACTTTCAATCTAGAGTTAGTTCTGGAAAGGCAAACTGATAAATGTGTTTAAGTCTAAACTTTATGTCTTCAGTAGGACGTCCATACAACAGAATAATAAGCCTGGATGGTTCTTTGACCAGATCATTTTCCATACATGTTCCACATACCAGATACTCAGCTATCAATGACAAAGAAGAAAAGCCATGTTTCTAAGCACTTGTGTCATCAGCAGGTATTAGCGGGAGTTACAAAGGAGGCACTTAAAACCAAGCTTCTTGCTCAGAACTTCTTGAGTCTGAAGTAACTTTTGCTATCCACAGGAGAGCTTCAGTCACTATTATAATTGTGTGGCTTTGTGATGTTTATGCAGTAATAATTGTTAAAATATCTAAACCTGATATTCCTCCAGGATCTGTATGAATGATAAATTAATGAAATCACCATTCATTTTCTCCTGTTTTTCCCAGAGGAAATTGTGATTTATTTTTTGGCTAGGCATGCTGCATACTGGCGTTTGTGTATAAAAAATGGACATGCTTACCAAGATTTTTATTAAAATATCCAGGGTGGTACACATTGGGCAATATCTATCTTATTATGCATAGAAATTAATTTTTATATTGGCTTCCAATGCTAGGTTCAGCTCTTTTGTAATTTTTCTACTACGATGTAAGAATATTTAGGTTTCTGATTATTTAAGAAAAATGGCATTTATATATTACTTTGCCATGCAAAATGAAGAAAATTGATAAGAAATAGGATACCAGGAATTAAAATTTTTGACTACTGGCTTGTCTGTCATTTAAATTTATACTTTTGTCTAAGAATTTTATTGTAGCAAATACTCCAGTCTCATAAACGAGTCATTTCTGAAGAAAATGCCCTTATGATACATAAATAAAACTACAATCTATAAGTAGATAAATATTTTTTTATAACTGGGAATCAAATGCATTTATCTTTAGAAGTAGATGACCAGGATTTCAACTGCTTAAGAAATACCTTTATGAAGGTGTTTGGGCACTAAAGGTCAGGTGTTTTAAAAGTTTCATTAGACATTAAGTACTATATTGTCTATTATACCTGGTTGCTTTATTTGAGAACTGGGTTACAGTTGCTTGCAGAGCGGCAAAAAATAATTCAGTGTTAACTGAATGTAACCTTGCATCTGATACAGGGAGTTCTTAAAGGACATTAATTAATTGGACATTTTGCACAATAAAATAAAGAACATTAATTAAAATTATTTGTTGGTTTTGTAGGTCAACAATGTATCATAAAACAAATCTATATAAATGGTAGTAAATAACATGATATTTACTTAGAGCATTCCCTCTAAGCTTTTAAATGGTGCTACTAAACACACCATTTTTATAAAAACAACCTCCAAATCATTAAAATTAATCACAATATATCCAGAGTAATCCATATATTCACAGAAACAACAATTTTCTTTCTAAGTAAATGATCCAAGTGAACTTCAGATTGGAACATATATAATAACTTAAATGAGCCCTTAACTCAACCAAAATGTTTACATTTTAAACCACAAAATAAAGCCAATTATTTAGCATACATCTAGTGAATATATTTTGACTCAAATGGCATCATGAATAATAAACATAGGTCAGCACAACCAGCCAGAAGAATGTTGTTTTATCAAACTTGTTTCCCTTAAGTATGATAAATCAGTTCATAAAAATATTAATCAAATCTTTCATTTCAATGACAGGTCATAGTAAGAGATAAGTCAATGCAACATCTAATTCCTTTCTTCTAATGAAAAAGGTTTGAGAGATAAGGACTAAAGGAAAGCTACCATTAACCTAATGCATGGACAAAGAGCTCATATGTGTGTGTGTGAATATGTGTGCACCTGTGTGCAGGTATATGTAAAAGTGGACGGACACCTATAAGAAGTCTGAATCTTGATCACTAACTTGACTTGTTGCAATTGGCAGCCCGTCTGTGCTGTGTGGATGATACCACAAAACCCAACTGTTCTTATATGTTCTCCCAAGAAAAAACCGGGACCTATGTCATTGAATCCAGGAGGAAATATTAATACCCCAGCAGCCACTGGCTATATTTATATTTAACCGTGCATTTCACCAGGGCCAAGGATGCACTGGTTTCATTCTTACACAACACTAAGAAGTTCCCTTTTCCATCTTTTCTTGGCTGATATAAAAATGTGCCTAATCTAGAAGGAACAAGCTGAAGGACTAAGGAGAACTGAAATATGCTGTCTATTACTGAAGGTATCCCAGAAACCACTCTGTACTATCAGGTTAAATCTGAACTATGCCTATGTATTTCCTAAACTGTTTAGTAAATTGGAAGATAAGAATAGTTTTGGCACTGAACTGACATTTCATTTTGTTTGAGCTCCTGCTTTACTTTATTACAGAACACCACAAGCCAGAAAGCAACCAGCCTATGTTGGTATGTGTGCTGGTGCCAAGAGAGCTAATACGAGTTGAGCATATGGGGCATTTGAACAAGGAAATGGATGTTAACTATCTGGTTGTGAATTTGGACTGTTTCGGAAGCATTTGGGTTTTGCTTGGTAACTTCAAAGGTAGCCGGGGAGGAGATAGAACAGCTGCCGCCACTTTATCTGTTAGTGGTTTACATTATACCTGTTGGCCTTCCCACCTGAAAATTCTCCCTTGGTTTCATAAGCTTTCCTAAACTGCCTGAGAGCTATCTGATGAGGGCATATTTCTAGCTATGAGAATGAAATTGTTGCTGGTGGCCTACGTTCAAATTGAAATTCTGCTAACATTTATTGGATCTCTTCTATGCATTAGGCAACCTGCAGTTTATGTGTAACGTACTGAGGTGCAAAATAGTGATTACAAGCAGTTCTGCAGCCAGATCACAGGATTGTAAACCAAGCTTCTGCTATTTTCTGCCTGCATGACTGAAGGCATCTAACTTTCATGTGTTTCAGTTTTCTCATCTGTAAAGTGGGAATGTTACAATTGATGAACCCAAACTGATATGTTATTAATAACTAAAGTTTATAATTTATATTTGGGATCACTTGTTGTGTTGTACAGTTCTATAGGTGTTGAAAAGCAAATAATATTATGTACCTTGCTCTATTTTTCTCCATAAAATCATCATTCCATCTCATATCATTTATTTATCTATTTGTTTATTTTTCCCCCTACAGAATGTAAGCACCAAGAGAGTAGGGATTTTTGTCTCTTGGTTCATTGCTGCATCTCCAGTACCTGGCACATATTAGGAATTAGTAAATATTTGTTGGATGGTTGAATTAATTTATTAAGTAAGAATTTACTGAGGACTTATATGTGGCATTAGCCTAAGAACTACTTAAGTTACAGAGGGGATTAAAAAATACCCATGTCTTCAAGGAAATTAAAATCAATATTAGAAAATGAAACACAAATATCGGAAATATAAGGCAGAACATGATGTGTAGCATAAAACATTCTAAGCTAAAGGAAAATAAGGTGGGCTTCTTTGAGAAACCGGACCTAAAAACAGACCCTGGATCTATGATAGATTCTCACCAGGAAAGATGAGATGGTGATCAGAGAATTTCTAAGACAGAGGGAACAACATAAACAAGTCTATAAAGAAATGGAAAAACGTAGCTTATATGCAGTGAGTGATGTGCCTCTCAGTTTGAGAATAGTGTGGAATATATACAGAAAGGGAGACGGAAACGTCAGTTAGGTATAATAGACACGTCTTCATATATATATTTCCCAGCTAATGGAAGCTTCTGTGTACTTAACTCCTTGAGTGAGAGAGACCATGTCATTTCCATGATATTTGCTTTTTAAACTTTTTTTTTGTCCAAAGTCAATTAAGTCAGTGGTAGGGCCTCCCCAAGGGGCAGACAACTCCTGTGACTAGTGTGGTGTGGAAAGCCCTTCTCTCGTAAAGGAAGATTACTCAGGTGAGTCAGGTTTTGTCTCTTAGGAACTTGAACTATTAAATAGAGAGACAGCTGGGCAATGGATAGAGCATAACAGAAGGTCATGCGGGAGGGAGAGGCCATGAGGGAGGACTGATAAGCAGAAGTTATGGGCATTTACAGGTGTAAAGAAACTGATTAAGCAACATTTAGTGAATGTTTGAGAAGAAACTGATTGAGATGAGAAAATAATATATGGAGCAGAGGGTAGTCAACTGGTAGAAGGACAATTGTCAAAACACACACTCTAAATCCTGACTGAGAGAAGTCAGGATTTGGAAACTACCTATGCCTGCCATGTTAATAGAGGTGCACTGAAGTCAAGAAAATGTCCAAATTCCTGCTCTTACTGTTATTGGAGCAGCAAAATGATGGCTGCATAGATCTTAAACTATTTGAAGTTTCTCTTCTTTGCTTCCTATGGCAATCTTTTCTGCCTTATTGCTACATGTAGCCATATCACATGCTCCTAATATTTAACATTGCCAAAATGAGTTGTTGATATAACTCGAAGATATTTGTATAAAACATTTGCGTCTAGTCTTTAGCTGCCTCTTCTGAACTATGATGCAGTCAGTGAAAGGGACCTACTAGCTGTCCTTCAAGATTATATAGCAACGAGAAAACTGTTTTTCCTACTGGATGATTACTTGCATGTTTTCCATATAGAGTGGGCAATTTACATCATAAATTAGTCCAGTGTTATATTTTGACAGCTGGGGACAGAAAAAACTAGTTTAGTGAAAACTTAGGCACCTGGCTTTTTTCCCTTTCATTTCGTTTGATGCTTTTGTTTGAAGTTATATGTCTTGTCCATGAAAGATGCTAACATACTGGAAAGATGGGAATTTAATTGCTCTCATCAAACATGCTGCCTAATAAATTGCTTACTCTGGCAGAGAAAATTAGAAGTGGCTTTAATATGAGTAAAAATCTTTTTAATATGGCAGATTTTATGTGGTATAGATTTATATAACTGGATTTCTTTATATCATATGCCATCTGTCATTGAGTGTTGACATGTTAGCTACATTTGATGTGATTTTGTATTAGATACAAAAATACAGATACAATAAGTGGATCTTGTTTTATGTGCATTTACTATTTCCCAGGTTTTCTCTTAACATAAAAAATATATAATATCTTGACATGACTTTTAATTTAGAAGGTAGAGAAATATTTTCATTCCACCCCATTTGTAGAGTTTATTTTTGCTTTCCTGTGTCTAGTGGTATAAAGTTGTTCACTTACGATAAGCATTATTGAAATAAAGGGACTCTTCTCAATTGTTCCCTTCTATTCAACCATTATTAAAAATATTTTCCTCATTAATGGAATTTATTTCTTTTTTCTCTAGAGGAAAATTTTTTCCACAAAGCAACCCATACTTATCAAGTTTTCAGATTAAAATGGTCTATTTTAATGTAATTTCACAGAGCTTTAATTTTCTACTTATTTTTGCATAAGGAGATTAAAAATTTGAAGAGTGTAATACTTTGTTCTACATCAGGAAACATTTTCTTTGCATCAAGAGACAGTAGCAAAACTAACATTTACAAAATGCCATAAGGAATTTGAATATAGGGAAACTTCTTGAAGAACAAAATCTGGAAGAGCAAAGTCAAAGAGTAAAGAAGTGATTTCTTTTTGGTGAATGACTCAGCATCAGTGTTATTACTAGCTGATTCAATGCTGCATTGTAGTTTCAAATTTTATTATATCTTTTTAAATTATAGCAGAAAAATTTCATAAATCAGCATAATCATTCAAGATTACAGCAATGTTATCTAGAAGACACAAAGAGAAAGAGAAGGAACTAACATTATGACTTGGGTGCAAGAAGGTATTCACAACAGTCTAATACAAATAACTATTTACACATACATACACATACACATATACGTGTGGAAGTAACAAAAATGCAAGATTATGGGACCTGACTTTTAGTTACATGCTGAAGTTCCAGTAGATAAAGATATTACTACATGAAAGAGTATTCTAATCAGTAAACTAGAATTTCTCATTTTTCTAAACTGAGTAAGAGCTTAGAAAAGTGAATTAGGGGACTCTTTTAATAGCAAAATGGAGGACTCCTCTAACATAAGTACTTACTTCTCAGCTATATAAATAATTGAGCAAATTTATAATAATATTGTGATAATCCTCAATGTAAAAGATTGAGGTTTTCAAACAATAGTTAACATCAATAAATTAGTAAGATCTTTGAGTCACAGAAATTTGCCCAATAATTGCTGTTTCATTTTCAAAAACCCTTTTTTATTCAAAGGTTATGGTATTTATTTCAACTCCAAAGCAGTTTTATCAAATTAATTTTAAATGTCTGTAATTGTATATATGTTTTTATAATATGTGTGAAAGTATATATGCATGATGACTATATAAGTGTGAGTCTGTTGGTCTACTCTGATAAAATTAATCTATTCATTTAATTCGTCATTTAATAGTATCTACAGTATTCGAAGTACTATGTTAACATATGATGATGAATAGGTTACACATGCTAATCTCAAGGAATTTATAGCCCATGGGGAGTACAACTAAAATAAAGAGACAAACAAGATACAGTGAGCTAGTATTATAGACTGTATTAATAGGATAGACTCCGCTTGTAATAAAAACACATGCAAATGGTTTTGGTGTTGGGGGCCAAATGAATAGTGTGTGCCAGGTAAAGAGTGTAAGTGGTCAGATCCAGCCACATGGATTAAAACAATAAAAGAGGAAGCTGAAATCCAAAGCAGCAACAGTGCAAACAGTTGTAATAATCAGAATTTTAGGGTTGGAGGTTTAGGAGAGTAGTCCTGAAGCTAAGCGCCTACAGCTGGACACGTGCACTTTAATTCTTTCTAAGGAATAGGAAACAATGCCTTAAGTCAAGAAAGGGCATGAATTTGAAACTAAGACTGCTGCATTAAGCCAGAATCTGGAAGGACTAAATCTTCCATAGAACAAGGACTAAAAATGATCTATAGAACTATGGAAAGAAAAAGAAAGTTTGACTCTGCCCAAGGCTCTGAATGGAAAAAAAGGGAAGAAGGAAGAAAGGAAGGGAGACAGGGAAGGAGGAAGGGAAAGAAAGGAAAGAAGAAAGGAAGACATTTTCTTAACAAAATCATAACTCAAAGCTTGTTCTACACAGCATATAATGTACGAATTTCAATGCCTTTATGTTTCAGAAATCTCCAAGGAGACACTTTATCATAAACTTTACCTTAGGACAAGGAAACCTCTTAGACATCTTATAGCATCAACTGCAAATGCAAAGCTACTGTAAAGGGAACTTCCAAGCCAGGATGCAGACAGAGAAAAAAATCACCACTAATGATAAGTCCAACTCTAGCCAAGAAATTACGAAAGTAAACCACACTAAGTGAGAATCAAATCAGAAGTTACACCAAATAGGAGAGTCAGTATCCCAGATTGCTTATGTTAATTAGGAAATATGAAAATAGTAATAAAATATGAGTAGAAACTCAATGACTTTAAGTATTTTTCTCTCTTTTCTTCACTGTTGTATCCACAGTATTGAGAATACTGCTAGGATTTGTTGAATGGATTGATGTATTTAGAATAATTAAAGATATTAAAAAGGAAATTGAGTTTATAAAAAAGAAAATGACAGAAAATGATCAGGCAAACTTATTGCCTTCTACATTACAGACATTTTAATGTAATATGATATATGTATGTAATGTAGAAGGTAATAATTTCTACATTATGTAAATATATTATGAAAAAGAACTAATAGAACTTCTAGACATACTTGAAAAGGCTATCCATAATAACTTGGATAAAGATTATATCCTTGAGTACCTCAAAAGGGTAGACTGATTTTTGCCTTTGCTTTGTATTAGATAATGTATATAAAACAAAATTAATTTACCTGTCTGTAGAATTTTCTTAGGTTAAATTTATGCATATTTCCTTGTTTTTAAAAACACAATATTTTTCAGATAGTGTATCTGAAAAATCCTAGGTTAATTTTTCCTCAATATGTGCTCCAGTGGCTTATTGTGTCATTTAGTAAAGTTAGGTTTGGATAGATTTTGCCATTTACCAGTTTATTGTCTCTCAACTCTGAATCTTCCTTTCTTTTTCCTGCTTTGTGATACTGGAAACATTTCTACTTAGCCAGATAACTCAATTAGGTTTTGTCAATAGTGGGCACTGGTGGGCAATGTGAGGCATAGAAAAGGAAAGGGTTTTTCTTCTTAGTTTTGGTGTGACTTTTCTCTTCTACTTATCATGCATATGGAAACAGGCATATGGGGCACTTGTCCTGCAGTGAATTGCTTTGCTCAACCTCTGGAGAACATCTCCAAAACCCCAGAAGTTGTGGTTAACTCCAGCCCATGGCACCCAGCAGGCAGCTTCTGATATAATATCTTTGACCCACAGTGCCCCAGTGAACTTTCTGTAGACAACCCAGAGGCTGGCATCTCATAGATACTGCATGGATACTACAGCAAACATTTTTGTCATTCAGTGGCTCATAGTCATGAACCCTTCCAATGAGATCCAATAGCAGCCTTGTGGCAGGAGAGTGGAAGATTTAAAATTGGGTCCCTTCCTTGGGTTTTCTCCCTTGACTCTAGAAATGGTACTTTCCCCCCAAATTTGCTATTCCTGTACCTCTGAGAGTTTTTTTTTTAATCCTTTTAAACATTATTACTTTTTACAATGCTTAATTCCTTATATTAAATTTTCCCTGTTTAAATGATTGGTGTGATTGGTGTCTCTTCACTGGACTCTGACTGATGTGTGGGCTCTCTAAGAAATTTATTGGAAGGAATAATTTTTTCTAAGTAGAGAAATAAAACATTTTTCTTTTCTTGGGAACTAAGATGGCTTCTCACATTTGTTATGACAATCGTGAAGAATTTACATGCGTATGGCATTTTCCTGATTTGTGTTTTTAAAGTTATTTCCTCTCAGAGTTTCCCATGAGATTCCATATCTGACATTTTTAATGCAGTGTAGATTTCAGAAGCAACGGTACATCTTTTTACAGTAAAGTTTTTTTTTAATTCTTCCTTACCAGATGGTATAATCCTCATTTCTTCATCTCTAACTTGAATATGCTGTCAACTCTCTTTATCATTTCTCTCTTTCCTTTTTTATTCTTCTAATGCAAACCATCTTTTATGGTCTAGCTCACATTATGGGCCCACCAAACTTTCCAGGTTTATCTACAAAAAAGAAAAGGAAGGAAGAAGGAGGGAGGGAGAGAAGTTGAAAAACCTATCTCCTTCAGACACACATTACCTGCTACTCCTTCATCTCTGTGTGCCAACTCCTATCTCAAGACCATCTCAAATTTAACTTCTTTAAAGTTTATTCTATGACTTCACCAAATTTTAAATCTCCCTTCCTTGAACCTTTGGTGTAATTTTACACCTTTCTTATGGCAAATTACTTTTCTCTTCTTTCCTTCTCTTAATATTATTATTATTATTATTATTATTATTATTTTTTTTTTTTTTTTTAAAGAAAGACAGAGAAGGAAGGAAGGATGGAAGGGAGGAAGAAAGGGAAACATCTTTAAACATTTTCTTATTTTTATTATATTTTGTTTGTTTGTTTGTTTTTTTTTACATGGGCTGGGGCCGGGAATCGAACCGGGGTCCTCCGGCATGGCAGCAAGCACTCTTGCCCGCTGAGCCACCGCGGCCCGCCCAGCTTCTCTTAATATTATTTTTTAATGTATATATTTATAAAATATTTTAAGGGAGATATTGATAAGAAAGATACCCAATTAATCTAGTATTTTAGAAGATTAGATTAATAGAAGAAGTAGATTAATAGACATGGAGGAGAAGTGACTATAAATCAAACATAGATATCACAGTTATCTCTAACACATTGAATTTTAAGTTTAGCTAAGAGTTCTTGGGAGGTAGGTGATAAAGGAAAACAGTGGACTTTATGTTCATTTAAATGTATTTCTTATTTTTTGGTTAGGGTTTGAATCCCTTGGGAAGAAGATTGAAATGGATATTAATATGCAGGAAGTTTTATAGGAAAAAGGAAAGGAAGAAGGACTGGGCAGAAGAAGTTGGGATATGAAGTCACTAAAAGGATTTAGCTGACTTCCTGGGGAAGCTCTGAAGCTGAGATGGCCCTTGTGATGATTTGAAGTTTTTTGTACTCCAGAAAAAAAAACATGTTCTTAAATTTGATCCATTCCTGTGGGTGTGGACCGATAGGCTATTGTAGTTAAGATGTGAACTACCTCATTCAGGATGGGTCTTAATCCTCTTACTGGAGTCCTTCATAAACAGAAGAAATACAGAGAGAGAGAGAGAGAGAGAGAGAGAGAGAGAGCGCCTTGGGAGCAAGAAACTGAAAGCAACAGAACCCAGAAAAGATGAGAGAGACCAGTAGGTGCTACCATGTGCCTTTCCATATGGCAGAGAAGCCAAGGATCAGCAGCTTTGGGAAGAAAGTATTGCCTTTTAGAAGAGCCCTTCAAAGTCATCTCAAGTTGGGTGAAGGGGCTGGGTCCTTATACCCTGGATCAATTATTGGATATAAGCTGCCCTGAGCAGGAGGTATGATTTGGATGACAACTCTTTAGTTGAGGCAATTCCTGGAAATATCAGATTCCTAGCAAATGAAGGAACAAAAGCCTCAGTCTTGAGGTATCTGCAGTGTACAGGACAATTTTCCTAATATCTTTCTAACTATATTTAATGCTTTTCATTGACAGGGACTGTGTCATTTATCTCTCTTTAGTAGCAGGGACTGTGCTTTGCCCAGAGTTGTCCATCAATAAGCGTGTAGGGTTAAGTTAAAGCAAAACCATATATATGACAATAGGGGTATGGGTGGGGAGAGAAATAGGATATTAAAACCCTTGTCAAATTTAATGGCCATAAGTGTCTGACTGGGAGACCAAAAAAATCAAAGGAAACTGTATAAAGGAAAACAAAATGTAAGTAACAGTTTGATGCAACAGCAGAACAGATGCCACAAGGCATTGCATTACATGATTAATTGCCAAATGAGCCACATTGAATCTCTGCTGGAACAAATAAAAATAAATTACCAAATTAAGAATAAAATTTAGTTGGAGTGGAAAGTTGGGGAAACAGAAATTGGAGATAAGACTGAAATACTACCACATTAGAACTTTAAACTGTTTCTGCCAAGATCCTATGAGTATTTGAAAGAGTTTGAGGAAAGAACTGTGAGGATTTTAGCAAGAAAGAACATGCTCTGGTGTTAGTGATTGAAGTAGAAGAGACTGAGGGCCAGTAGACCACTGATAGGTGATTTCAACAGTCTGGATATGAAGTGAGAAAGGTGATGATGGGAGTGGAAGCAACTCCCTTTACTGACTTATTGAACACTCTTCTTCATAGTAATTTCTCCCTTTGTGTTTGCACACAGACCTCACTGTTCATTTTACACATTTTGGTCTTTGATAATTCATTCCCATGCAATAAGTGCCTTAATAATTAGGAGCTGTTTCATTACAGAGTGCTTTTACTGCTCACCTATTTCAAGTGGGACAGAAATTGTATGTACATTATTTTAATGTGACAACTAAAACCAAGTTATGTAATGTTACTTTACCCTTCCACTATATTATAAGCTTCTTCAGGTTATCAGAGTTCATTTCTATTCTTACAGAGCCTATATTATTGCCTTGAATATGACAGACAGACCACAGATTTGAGTGGAATAAGTAAGAGCTCCCATCTGAGGTACTACTGCCTAATAGACTCAGGTGTTGTATGGTACATTGGCAACAGATGACTCCAAGTAATGTTAAATTTGACTTTTATTTTTAACTTCCAAATGAAGTTTTGTTTTATTAGATGACAGTTTCACATGTCGCTTTAGATGAACTATCACATTTAAGGAAGGTTTTTCATCATGATATTGGAAACCATTACTTAATTTCCAGATAAAATGTGCTATAAGTGTTCCTCTAAAATGTATATGTCCACAGTGAAAAATGTATGTGTGGAACACATATCACATGAACTAAATCTCAGAAAAACAAGAGTATGTAACAATAAAAAATATGAAGTATTGGATGTTTGATAATACATTGACTAAGTTAACAACCCTAATATTCACAAGCAATGGGAAATATATTGAATTTTATAGTAAATACGTTGAAAAGAAAAGGTGTCCATGACCGTTAAGTAACATGATAAAGGTAGTATGAGATGGAAACAAACACTGGAATGAGCTCTAGTATTCCAGCTCCATCAATCATTTATTCTGGCAGGATGGCAAAATCAAAGGGAATTGGATTAGATGACCTCTGAATTTTCTTTCAGATACTAATTACATTTATTAATTGTTATTTAATATTTAATATGTAATTGACACTTGGGACACATCAGGGAATAAGACACACATTTCCCTTTCTTCACTGAACTTATATTCTGACACAATATATTTGATGGGTTTGTTGTATCATGTCTTTAGGTAGATAGAATTTATGTATCTAAAAAATAATTGTTCATTACATTGAAATTTCAACCAAAAAAATGGATATAAGTCATATGTTTGAGGAAAAATTAGTTGTGTATTTTATTTGGGTAACAGTGGAATTTATAGAGAGTCTCAGAAACCAAGGGACAAATTTTAAGAAAGGTACAACAAAATCCATTACCAAAGGGATCCTAAGGAGCAGGAAAACAGAAAACTGGTGATCTGTTTGTCCTTAGTGGCCTCCGAGTAAAGGTAAATGGAGCAGTAGGACAAAAACAAACCAAAGGAATTTACAGTGGGAGTAGGTGGTAATAAAGTAGAAGCAGGGGCATATGGGTTATGTTTAAGGAAATAGAAAAATGAATACATGTAGATAGGGTAGTGAGTTATGGAGAGTCAGAATTGGAAGCAAGTTTTTATGTTGCTGTTAAGGGAAAGAAGAGAACATTTGCAGACAAACAAGCATATGGGGTTGGCTTTGGACAAGATAGTATAGCTCAGGGTGGCTAAGCTTGGGGAATGTAGGAGTGAAAGATATGGGAAGGTGACATGCACAGAAACCTCCAGTCGGACCTTCATAGACTTTTCAACAAATCTGGAAAACCTGAAAAATATGGAATAGCTGTTTTAAAGAACATTATGAAGAGTCAAAAACATGAAAACAAATGAAAAAGAAAAAGAAAGGAAGAAGGAGGGAGGGAGAGAGGTTGAAAAAGTGTTTGTTCACATTAGGGTTTACAGAAACTTTTTCCATAAAGGGCCATATAAAACATATTTTAGAATACAAGAGCCTTACAGTCTGTTGCAACTATTCCATTCTGCCTTTGTAGCACATAGCTAAACATAGATAATATATAAACAAATGTATACAATTGTGCTCTAATGAAACTTTATTTACAGATAAACTGGCAGCTGGTCAAATTTGGGCCAAGGGCCACAGTTTGCTGACCCCTGATCAAGATGATAGCAAACCCCATTTGATAATAGACAGCAAAGTGTGGCATGATTTAATGGTTTTCCTGAATGTAAGAACAGGGATTATATATACACACATCCATAGGTAAAAAATATAAATATTTATATGTACGTGTGAGTGTGTGTATTTTCATACATATGTGCATATACCAGGAGTGATCTGGAGTCTCCAATATCTTGGTTCTAAATAAGATCAGCATGTTACAGACCCAGTTTTTATGAGCCTTACATTCTCCCGGTCACTTCTGGTTCTGATTTTCTGTCTCTACCAATTAATTGTATTCGTCTGTATTTTGCATCCCTCTTTTTACCTCTACCCTCGTTATTAACCTTATTAGAGAAAATTACTATCCTCCATATCAAACTCATCAACTACAAGTCCATGGATACAAGACTGTTATGTGGAACCTTACTTCTTTTCTTTTTTTTTTCAAAAATTTATATGCATCTCATAGTAAATAACTTCAAAGGTCAAACTGCATTTTAAATGTTCGTATTCTTATAAAGCCTTTCAGTCATTATGCCACCAGGAAATTCTCACTGGTCAGTTGACCCACACAGAATTCCTTTTAAACTGATAATATTTCCATCGTCTCCTCGCCTCTCTTTCCCTCCCCTCCCTCCTTTCCTCCTCCCTTCTCTTCTCTTCCCCTCTTCTTCCCACACAGAATTCCTTTTAAATAGATAATGTTCCTTCCAGTCCTATTCCCTCTCCTTCCCTCCCCTTTCTCTTTCCGTCCCTCTCTTTCTTCCTTCCTACCTTCTTTTTATTTATTTATTTATTTATTTATTTTTTTTTTTTTAAAGGAAAGACAGAGAGAAGGAAGGAAGGATAGAAGGAAGGAAGGAAGGAAGAAAGGGAAACATTTTTAAACATTTTCTTGTTTTATTGTATTCTGTTTCTCCGTTCTTGTTACATGGGCTGGGGCCGGGAATCGAACCGAGGTCCTCCGGCATAGCAGGCAAGCACCTTGCCCGCTGAGCCACCGCGGCCCGCCCCTTCTTTTTATTTTTGCCTTCTCTTTTTGTCTTTTTTACTCTTAGGCAAAATGAATGAATGAATGGTGTCATAGAAAGATCTTCGGCTTTTACATTATTTATTATTATTTTTACATTATTTTTATTTCTACAAACATCCATACATTTTGAATCATAATTTTCAACCTAACGATTTGTTCTAGGCAGCATCAATTTTTCACTAGGGTCTGACTTTGCTAGGTCATTGATTTATCTCACACTGTGTGATTACACCACTCTTTATGGTTGACATTTTTCTCCCCCTTTAAATGGATGACTAGAGGAATTGAACAGGGTCAAGAGATATTGTCAAAATGAAGACCTAAAGCAGGTTCCTTAGGAGGGAGTGCATAGGATTTCAGAATTTGGTGTCTGTGGGAGGTGGGCTTGTGATATTCTAGATTAAGATCATTAGTAACAACGAATTCACTTCTGCCATCTTCCCATCAAAGTAATTGTAAAAATCCTTAAATAGCAACAATGTTTTAGCTGCATGTGAAATAGGAAAAAATAATTAAGACTCCTCTAGATCCCAAAAGGTCCTTTCTTTAATAAAAATGCATGTGGGTCCCTGAAATAGAATAGCCAAAGTGGACAATTTTCAAATACCCAGAATGGATATCTCTTTTATAAATATCTTATGGAAATTTGAACAAATCATGGTTTGAAAATTGATTTCAGGATATATACAAATGATAACATTTGGATCATATAATGTAGGGTTGTTTTTAGTAATTATTGAATCCAAAATACTAAATAGTTACTAAACTAGCAATCAAATTGATTGTAAACCCCATGAGCATAAGAATTTTTTCCTGTTTTTTCCACTGCTCTATTGCTCAGCATAAAGTAGACCCTCAATACAATTTGTTGAATTAGTTAATTTAGAACATCTTCACTTAAAAAAGAATTATAAGGTGAAGATATGTGATAGGTGTTTAGATAGCAGAATTTGGATACATTATGAGTTAACCTTTAGCTTTAGAGCAAGTTTGGTTTCTTCCATCATAATCCCCATATTTGTCCTGCCTCCTGCTCCACTGGCTTTAGCCATACTTTCCTTTCATAGCAAAAGTTTTCTCTGACAGTATCTAGTATAAGAGTAGTCAAAGAGTCGCTAAAGAGACAGTACTGAAGTTTATAACCAGGATGTCATCAGGGACTCTTGGTCCTTTCCAATATTTTTTTGACTATTTCTTTGGCCTGGTTGGGATTTGCCTTCTTCCACTAAACTTTGACTATAGCACTGTCCTCTGGATTCTCCCATCTCAGTCTTGCAGCTGTTATTTTCACCCCAAATTTTAAATACCATCCCTGCTCTTGAGTGTCTCAAATACCACCCATACAAATACATTATCAATTTTTTGGTGATAGTATAGGTAAAACACATGAATTTAAATTGATTGAATACTGACCCTCCCTATTTTAAAGTCATTTGGACAATGCCCTCTCCTGCACTTTCCACTTTGCTCTTCTGCTTGTTTGATATCAAACTGTATGTTAAACTCGGCTTCCAGATCCCTCAATCCTCCTTTCTCTCTCTCCTTCCTAGTTCATTTGTCCTGTCTCTAGCTCCTTTAAATACTTCGAAAGCAGGAAACAGTTTATGCTTCCTTTGTGTCAGCTCATCCTGAGGGCAACGTAATTCAGTCACTTGGGATTTGCGCTATGGCTGAGACCTCACTGGGGCTATACCTTCTCACTTTTTACTAGCTATGTGACCCTGGAAAATTTACTTATCTGTGCTCCAATTTAATTTTCTGTGTGATGCTTGCAAAATTTAATGATTTGATAAATGTAGAGCACTTAGAAAAGTAAGGTATGCTAGAAAGCTCTTATTAAATGCTATTATTATATTATTATCTTGCTTTGAGGGACTTCTTCCTTAAAAAAAAAGTACCTCACCAATGTCTTTCACTAAATAGAGACAGATATGCACACCACAAGGAGTTTAGTAGTCAGCAATTAAAGAAATAATAACTTTTTCCCTGCAAAAGAAAATGATTTTAGTTCTTTACTTTAAATGCAGAAGCCATTATACCCTCATTTTGATGAATTGATTTTCTCTCTCCAAAGGGTGGTGGTCATCGTTTTTTTACTTTCTAGGAGTGAATTCACTATTTTTTAAATGTTTTATAGTATAATTTTGAAGTTTATTAATTCACCACCTTTTTATATATGTAGGCTATGGAATTGTATTGACAACTAAATAGAATAAGGATTCTTCTTCTAACAATGGTTTAAGACACCACACAATATTTCTTAAACAGAGATTGTTATTGTCTTTCTCATTTTAAAAATGTAAATTATTCTTATTCTCAAGGGATAGAATGAATGGGAGGATTTTCAGGCTGAAAGGTAACTTAGAGATACCGGAGTCTATCTCCCTTCATTTTAACAATGAAGATCTTGAGCCCAAACTAGTTAAATGACTTGCTGAGGTTCTTGTGTTTGAATGCCAGGAAACTGGAATCAGCCCTGCACTCTTCCTTGTTGATTCTGCGTAACTGTAGAATAAATGAGAGACCTGTAGTGTTTAAGCAGAATTGCTATGGAACAAAACAGTACTGCTTTCACACTTCTCCTAAGTGGGTATTCAGCACAGTATGGATTCATCATTTATTTTTAATTGTTCAGTGATTTTCGTCACAAGCATCTTAGCCTTAATCAAGGACAGTTATCATTCATGTTAATATTGTCACCTTTGTATTTCCTATATTACCTTTCTATTTCTTATACCCGTGTCTTACACAAGTACTCAACCCGTTTCTTGATGAATACATTCTATTGCCTTTGTTTTCATAATAGGTGCTCAAATTATTGTTTCAATGTATTAACTTCCTTTTGGCTTCCATAAACCAGTCAGTGATCTGCACCCAATAAAAGACCTTGTCATTTAACTGAAAACAGAATGTACAATAGAACTAAAGAGCATATAATCACAATATACACCATCAGTTTCAACTGAGTAGAACATTTCACAAATTCCGGTGTGTTTGCACTGAGCTAAGATGTTTAGAGTAGTTGACTTGGCAGACTTAATCACAGCTACCTTAAAAGGTGAGAATTTTGTCAGAGGTTCTGAAGGAAAGGGGTAGAAGAATGGTTCTGTTGAATAAAACATGGTCTTGCAAAATATTACAGGAGAGGAGACTAGCATAACTACTCTATTAGCAAGATGGGTTTGGGAGTGGGATACTGAAGTTCATATGATGAAAAAGAAGAGCTGTTTACTTTCTGGGATAGAGTGAGTGTAGGGCTAAACTATTTGTGGGGAAATAAAGAGACCATGCTTAGGAAAGTCTACATATGATTTTATGATTGTATGTGCTTTGCTTTTACTCTCTTCTGGCAAAACCTTCCCTCATAAATGGAAAATAACTCATGAATGAATTATAACCAGTATCTCTTCATGTTTTAGAAGTTCCATGAATTTATAACGAATTTTATTCTTTGCATTCCCTGTTTGAGTGATGAAAGGGTCAGGAGCACAATTTATAGGCTAAATGATATTAGAGAACTATGAATCATATGACATATTTCATTAAAGCAGAGGCTATGAGTTGGGGCTTTAACAACCAGAAATTTCACACATCTGACTAGCACTCTTGTTCATAATTACTTTTATAATTGCTAAGAATAAGAAAAAAGAACTGTGCACATGCATTTTAAAAGTTTTACAACTGTAGTTTCCATTCAGAGTGGATTTTAGTTGTGAAGTGATACTATGGCATAAAAAATGTAAAAATAAAGTATGAGAATTACTTCTATAATACTATGTAATGTGTAAAAGTTCACTCTAAAACCAAATGTTCTGAAAATATATAATAGCCTGGTAGTAAACATACTAAAATTGAAGTAGAAATCCTTTTAAGGATTTACCTTTTAGGAGAGGAAGAGGTTAGTTTTAAATTATCCCATGGAAATTTAAAAAAATGATTGGGTCCTTTATTTCTTATTACAAGGTTAATTGTTAGCATTTGAAAATTCTGCTTAGAATCTCCCTGTTCATAAAATTAAATATAAATGTTAAGAAAAAATGAAGACCTAATTGCAACATAACAATAGAGGCATGCATATAGGTATAGCCAATGGATGATACTGGTAGCTAACAATAAATCACTTTTTTAAAAATTTGGACATCTTCTGGATGTCTGTCTGGAGCCAGGAGGTTTTTTGAAGACTAGTCTAACATACACAAAACTATAATAGCAATAAAGAAGGCAGCAAGACCGTATGTAATTAAGCAAAAAATGACATAGCTTTAAATGCTGTTGGAATTTAGAAGTAAATATTCCCTTTAAGAAGAATAGGCATTTTCCAAATTTTGCATCATTCATTTTAATCAATGGCTAAAGGAAAGTTGCAGGGTTGGGGGTGATAAACTATACTATTTAAAGGGCTGTTAGAAGACAAGAAGATTGGTTAATTAACCACGTAATGACAATTTAAAAAAGCAAGAATTTATTACAATATGTAATGACCTATTTAATGATGAACATTTTTCTGTTCTTTGCTATGTAAGATAAGATATTTTTGGATTTTTATGGTAATATAAAACATTTAAAAATAAATATTGAATGATTTCTTTTTTTTTTTTTTTTTTTTTTTTTAGGTACAGTGAAATGTCCTAAGTCCCTCCATCAGTGGGTGGTTTAATCTTGAAATTTCAAGTAGGCCTACAGATTTTGAGAACTAGCAAGAACAATATAGTAAAATGGGAGGGTTTCACTGTAACTAATGATTTTTGGAAAATTTTATAATTATGGGACAAAACAATTCCATGGATTCCTCCCAGTCTTTTGGCTGGATTATACTTTCACTATTTTATGAAAGATAAATTATCATGATTTATCATTCTTAAAATTAATCCTTCTTTTCTACTGCCTCTCAACAAAGTTCATGTACTGTGCTGACATGCAATGGGAAAGCTATTATGCTATCATCCAGTGATGTATATTGGAATTTGAGTCCTCACTGTATCACCTCTGTGCCCTGCCTTCCTCCCTCCCGCCATCCTTTCCTGTTCATGTTCAATAACAGATATATAAAAGGAAAAAACAAAGCACTTTAGTTATTAGTTTAAATTTCTACAACTTGTATATAATTAAAAGAATTAACTCCATTTTTCACTTTTTATGCAAATATTTTATCATATAAGCACAAGCTGATTAGAAACCTTCTGCAATTACTTTCATATAGGCTGAAATTTCTTCTTAATCTTTTCATCCAGGCTTGAATAAAAGCCACAGGGGATGATTTTTTAAGGAGTAACTCCTTAGCATAATATCATACAGTAGAAAGATAATGATTGGATTATTTTAAGTACGTGCCTGATTTCTAGGAAGATGAGCTGTATCCCAATTCTTAGATGAGAGAATGATTTTTGAGTGAATGTGGCATCAACACGAAAGACAGTAAGCTAACAAAAATCCACAGCTGTGGTTTCTGCTGTTCAGTACAAGGTCAACCATTAATTACGTCATCACCGGTGGAAATTTGATTATAGATGAGGTTTCCCACTTTGCCCGTATTACTGGGCTTTCATTGGGTGACTCAACTAACTCATTATATTAGCTTTGTTTCCTTCAGTCAGTTACATAATTTAGTCTGGACTGATAAGAGCTTAAAGTTGTGATGCTGAGTATTTGTTTGTCATGGAGATTACCTAATGTCAAAGTCTTTTTAGATAGGAAGAGCTTTGTGAGTACCCTTATTCATTGCTCCATTAAATAATGGAGTCATTCATTTCCAAGAATATTCATTGAAGATCTCCTATGTGCTAAGTGCTGTGGTGGGCACTGGGGTTAAACAGATGAAAAAAGAGCAGCATAAGCATAACCATCATGGAGCCTTCAAGCTTCTAACACTGAGCACAAAAAACTTAAGTGATTTGCTTAAGGTACAGCGTTAGTTAATGGTCGAGCCAATACTAGAATCCTGAATTATTATCCTGCTTGACATCTATCATAATATTATGATGTCTTTTAATTTTTCCTCTACATTTACCTGATCATGGTCTAGTAGGCTTAAGTACCATACATTTATACCAAACTTAAGTATATAAATATGATTAAACAACAGACAGCATAGAAAATTCAGGTGGTTTTAGATTCAGAGTACATAATAGTTGAGGAAAACTTTTCCATGCTTTAGAGGAAGAATAGTTGTTTACATTTGTTCCAGGTTCTCAGTATCTTCATTCTGTGAATCTGTTCAAAAATAACTCTCTCTCAGCTTTCCTCTCAAGTGTACTTTATGCCGCATTTTCTGTGTCACAAACAGGTATGTGAGAAGAAAGAAAAAATGGCACTTTTGCTTAAATTAAGAATACAGGAGGGGGTGCAAGGGTAGTTCAGTGGCAGAATTCTCCCCTGCCATGCAGGAGACACAGGTTCGATTCCCAGTCCATGCACTTCCCAAAAAACAAACAAACAAGCAAAACAAAGAAACAGAAAAAAACAACAATGCACAATTTAACAAGTGGTGCTGCAATAACGGATGCTCACATGAAAAGATAATGAAATGTGACCCCGCTATACATCATGCAAAAAAAGAATATAGGATATTTGTGTCCTCTGACAAAAGCTAAATACATATTCATGGAATCCTACTAATGTGGTGGAAATTCCATCTCTGCCTCTAGGCTGCCTTCTACTAGTCACTCCAGGCAGATAGGGATAATGTTGGTTCTTAGATGTCTATCGGGAAGAATTCATTTTTTGAAGATTAGGTTAGGAAATAGTTTTGGTTGCTATATTTATAGTGCTTGCATTTACTCTCTTGCTGTTGTATTGGCTCATTTTGACAGTATTGGATAAGGCACAACGTTTTAACTTCTTTTTTCTTGTAATTATGTAAACATGTACAGTGTACATAGTGACCTGGGAGTGCTGATCAGAACATCTGTTATGATAAACGAAACAGTGAATGGGAGTTGATTTTGAATTGTGAAGTAGTAAAAGTCACTCTTCTGATCTGCTGCTTTATGCAAATGTGAATGTTTGAAAATGTTGCTGAAACCTGCCATTCTTTACCTTGCCAAAGGTGGAAAGAGAGCATGCTTTTTATTGTTCTCACATGGGTGCTGCCCAGCCAGGGAGTCATTTGTCTTTCTTGGAATCAATTAAGTTAACCTTTATAGCAATTTGTGCAGCAGTGTAAGCATTCTGGAGTTTGCAGGAAAGTGCCAATGTAAAATAGCCAGTAATGTCAGGATAACCTCATACTAGCAAGACATCTTGGCAACGTTCAGTATGCAGTGAGCAACACTTACATATGCCCTTGGTAAATTTCGGGCTAAAGAAACAAGTGTCATGGGGTAAAAAAATAATGAAATAAATACTAGTCTCATTCTTCTTCCAAAAAGAATGACTAATTGAAGACCCCAAACTTAGGGGCTGCTAATAATCTCAGCATGGATGAAACCATCTGCCTATTCTTCAAATTCCTTTCAAGTCCCTTTTAACCTCATCAGAATAACCTATCTGGGGGAGAATTACTAGTTGTCTTTTCCACACATTTGGCTATAAATTAACTAAAAATAACTTCCATGTATTTGTTTTGCATTGATCTTTAAATATCTTCTAATACATTTTTTTCCTAATCAACTGATTGTTGTTGTTGTTGTTGTTTTTGATAGTTGGTTTTTAAACAAAAACAATTTGATTTTGAATTGCTTAGAAGATCTGAAGCTTGGGAGAAAATTTTAACCAAATAAATCAATCACTTAACAAATATTGGAAAACACTACGTTGGTGATGTGGGCGATGCAAAAATGGCATTTCTTTGCATGATCTAAATCGTCTCTTTGAAATCAGGACTTTTTTTTTCTGTTCAATTTTCAAGATCATTGTTTATCTATAAAGTGGTTCATTTCTATAAGAGAGGGCTAATGGTGCGGAATCTAAATTTGGATATTTTCCTATGATTGGAACTTTCTCCGTTCAGCTTGCTGTCTGTCCAACTCAGAGAATCTATAATTATGCAGTCTTCTGTCCCAAGTTACTCCATCATTTAAAATTGTTTTCCACTGATAAAGTACCCCAGATATATAAAACTTATTTTATTTTGAGAAATCCAGAAAATAAAAATTATCTACAATCCTGCTATCCAGAGATAAACAACATTAATATTTTGGTTTATATCCTTCTAGACATATTTTTGAATGCATATTTATTTAATTTTTATATATCTTTATTTAAAAAATAGACATATAGGTAAAGAGTAGCTCAGTTTTATCTAACTATTCAGCATTCAAAGAATTTTGCATCATTCTCTCATTCAATCTTCACAACAGCCCTATTAAATTGGTACCTGGTAATACTAACATTATGTAGCATTTTTTTTCAATAGGAAACTAAGGCATAAAGAAGGTAAATGATTTGCAGAGTGGTCATTCTGGGCAGGGAACCCAAGCAGGCTGATGCCAGATCCTAATTTTTAACTATCACACCATTTAGACTTTTAAAAACATGCTACTTTTTTTTTTTCCACTTGCTTTTAAATGTATTCTGAATATTTTCCATGGCAATAAATTTACATCTACCCAAGCATTTTCATGATTGCCCACTATTCCACTGGTTTACAATACTATATAGAACCAACTTCCAGGTGTTTTATGCATTTAGATGGTTTCTAATCTTATTTCATTATTAAAAGTATTCTGCTAGAACATCTTTGAACATACATAATTTCTGGTATAATTTTTCTAACTCTTCTCTGTGTATGCAGTTTGTTTTTCCTGCTAATAAATATTTACCCCACAGAATTACTTGTTCATAAAGTGATCCTCGATTCTACAGGTCAGCATAATTATTTTAATGCAAGCTATATTTGTTGACCACCTACCATGTGATAGATATTCAGATAAGGGCTGACAATTTAACCTGGAGGAGCAAAAGAGCAAACGTTTGCTAACTGGTAAATATCAATTATCGCTGTCTAACTGATCTTAGATTAATGATAACAAAAGGCTTCTCTTGATTATAGACCCACCTAACAGCTCTCAGAGGATCAATTTACTCTCCACTGTGAACACATTAAACCCTATAATCTATAATCACAGCTGTGTCATTTCTTTGGCCCACAGGACCAGAATGAGTGTACACAAAGTTAATGAAAATATTTTTGTCAGTGATGTAATTGCTTTGTTTTACTGCATTGGGACACTTCCCCCTCCCTCCCCTTGGTCTCTGGATTAACTAGTTGTTTGTTTATGTTTTCTTCAGATATTGGCTTTGTACGAATTTTTATGGCTATACATACATTTTGCATGGATACTCATATGTGGACCTGATTTCTATATTAGAACTTTACAGGCTTAGTCATATTAACTTCGATGAACAATTTCACAATAAATTTTTGAGTCAGATGTTTGGAAAAGGAAAATTATTAAACTTTAATACGTGATTTACACATTAGCATTTTCCTTGCCAATACTTTTCTGCAATGTTTCTTCCCACAGCTACACTGGATTATTTCAGTTTTCAAGTTTCTCAGGAAAAAATACTCATTATTTGTTATTAAAACAACTTCTGATGTGTAAGGGTTTTCATATAAATTCCAATTAACCTTAGAGATATAGTTCTCTCTTATACAGACTTTACTAGTTATAAAAATAACTCAATATTTTGTAATTTTCAAGGAGCTTTAATGAATAACTGAGGCTTTGTGAAGATAAACACTGAGGAAGAGGCACAATCTGATCTAAATGATTCTATAGTTGCCTGGGTAGAGGAAAATAAATAATGTCCATTTGATCAATTTGTATAATATTTATTTTATATAATGCTGGTATGTAAATATAGTTTTAAGGCTGTGCGACAGTGGCTAAGTGGCAGAATTCTCTCCTGTGATGATAAAGACCTGGGTTCAATTCCTTGTACCTGCCCATGTGGAAAAAAAATATATGTATATTATATAAATATATATATATATATACATACATATATATGTTTGTGTGTATACATAGTTTTAAATTTCCTTCCATTTATTTTTTGTTAATACTTCAAAACTTCCATCTTTCATCTCTGTAAAAATAGTTTATTCTTCAAATATTTATTAGACCCATTATGCCGGTTTGAAAGGATATATGTACCATAGAAAAGCCATGTTTTAATCCTAACCCCATTTTGTAAAGGCAGCTATTTCTTCTAATCTCTATTCAGTACTGTATGTTTGAAACTTTAATAAAATATTCTCCCTGGAAATGTGACTCAATCAAGAGTGGTTGTTTAGCTGGATTAGGTGGAAACATGTCTCCAATTATTCCAGGTGGGTCTTGATTAGGAATCCTACAAAAGAGTAGACATTTTGGAGAAAGAAGATTGTGAGAGAGCAGAGAATGACATAGCCAGGAAAAGCAGAGAGTCCTCCAGTCAGTGACATTTGGAGATGAAGAAGGAAAATACCTCAAGGAGAGCTTCATGAAACAGGAAGCCAGGAGAGAAAGCTAGCAGATGTCACTTGTTGGCCGCATACCTTTCCAGATGAGAGAGAAACTCTGACTGTGTTCACCATGTGCCCTTCCACTTGAGAGAGAAACCCTGAACTTCATCAGCTGTTTTGAACCAAGGTATCTTTCCCTGGATGCCTTAGATTGGACATTTCTATAGACTTGTTTTAAATGGGACACTTTCTTATTAAATTCCCCTTTTTAAAAGCCATTCTATTTCTGGTATGTTACATTCTGGCAGCTAGCAACCTAGCTATGTAAAAGGCTATGTAAAAGACACCCAGTTAAGTCCAATAAGCCAAACATAAAGAAGTTATCTTAAAGGCTGAAAGTTTTCAGAGGACAAATGTACGGTAATAGAAGGTTATGCCACCAGATTCTGCTTGAAGTGCTAGAAAACAGGAAGGCTAGATAATCCTGAGGGATTTTGTAGAAAGATGGACTTCACAAAGGAAATAATACATTATTTATGGGAAGATTCTGGCAAAACCACTGTGTTAGTTAGATTCAGTTGTCAACTTTGCCAGGTGAGCATACCTAGTCTTGTTGCTGCGGACATAAACCAACGGTACGTGAACCTCATCTGTTGCCAATTACATCTGCAGTCAGCTAGGAGGCGTGTCTGCTGCAATGAGTGATGTTTGACTTAATTGACTGGTGCTTAAAGGAGAGATTGCAACATAGCAGTGCTAAGCAGCTCAGCATTCCTCATCTTAGCACTAGCAGCTGAGCCCAGGCCTTTGGAGATGCAGAAAGAAGTCACCCCGGGGAAAGTTGTTGGAACCCAGGGGCCTGGAGAGAAGACCAGCAGAGACCATCTTGTGCCTTCCACGTAAGAAAGAACCTCAGTGGAAAGTTGGCTGCCTTTCCTCTGAAGAACCAACAAAATAAATCCCCTTTTATTAAAAGCCAATTCGTCTCTGGTGTGTTGCATTATTCCGGCAGCTAGCAAGCCAGAACAACCACATACAGTCATAATTCTTTCCATTTAAAAATGTTCACATTACTCAAAATACTTTGTCTGATTAATAGTATAGTTTTAAAAAAGGGAGAGCAAAAATATTTACAAGGTTTTCAAGAAATCTTGCCAATAAAGTTAGAAGTAAAAAATTCCTTTATTTCTATTTATTCTTTTATTTAAAACAGAACAACATAATAAACACAAAAAGATGTGGGCACATATATAATAGTCAATAATAAAACTAATAGTATGA
This sequence comes from Tamandua tetradactyla, assembly GCF_023851605.1. Classification (NCBI taxonomy): domain Eukaryota; kingdom Metazoa; phylum Chordata; class Mammalia; order Pilosa; family Myrmecophagidae; genus Tamandua; species Tamandua tetradactyla. The sequence continues at coordinate 159,347,863 of NC_135331.1, forward strand.
AGGAGAATTTTAAAGAAACTGTGCAAAATAAATACATAAGAGGAAATGAGAGTCCTACTTCAAAGTTGTGGTCCAAATAAATAACATAAATTTTTTTTGTAATATCAAATTTTGTGTCTAGATTGTTTTATGGATTATAATAGCACTATAAAATTAACTCTGATTTTGTAAAATATCCATTTGCTGGTCATCTTTTTTATCATTATTTTTGGATTCATATTCAATAATGCTTTTTTGAAAGTTGAAATGATTATTGGAGACCAACTCAAGTAAATTAAACAAGGGTGAATGCTAATAATAACAACCCTCCCCCACACCCACCTCCTGCCAATCCTATCTGTACAAATATAGGATGAAAGAGACTAGCTTAAGAGTTCATTCTAAAAGTAGTGGGATTTTGGTACCTCTGGATCAACAATGGAATACAGTGTCTATAGAGTAAGTGCACCATTGGTCATGTTAAATAAGGTATTGGCTGTGGAGGCAGGGATGGTGCCAATGGAGAGGCAGCATCCTTTTTTTTCTTCCTCATGCAGAAACATTTTTTAATTTGTGCATTTAGTCACTATCATTGTATACTCTAGGCATTCCTATACCATCTCAGTCTTTATTGTCTATCTTTCCTTCTGGTTTCATATGTGCCCCAGCCCTTCTCCCTCTATCATTCTCACATTCAGCTGCATTCAGTGTACTTACATTATTGTGCTACAATCAGGTAGTATTGTGCTATCCATTTCTGAATTTTTATAATCAGTTCTGTTGCATAATCTATATCCCTTCAGCACCAGTTACCCAATCTCTATCCTATTTCTATCTCATAATAACCTGTTTTCTTAACTGAAATTCTCCAAGTCCACCCATTAATGTTAGTTCATATCAGTGGGACCATACAGTATTTATCCTTATGTTTCTGGCTACTTTCACTCAGCATAACATTCTCAAGGTCCATCCACATTGTTACATATTTCATGACTTTATTCTGTCCTACAACTGTGTAATATTCCATCAGATTCCACAGCTTGTTTAGCCACTCATCCATTGATGGGCATTTGGGCTGGTTCCATCCCTTAGCAATTGTAAATAATACTGCTGTAAGCAAAGGTGTGCAAATGTCTATTTATGTCCTTGCCCTCATGTCCTCTGAATAGATATCTAGCAATGGGATTGCTGGATCATATGGCAAGTCTATATTTAGCTTCCTGAGAAACTGCCAAACTGCTTTCCACAATGGTTGAAGAATGCTTATTTTAATAATTCCAGTTTAGTCTCATGATGTATAAACTTAAAACCTATATATATATATTTTTTTTTTTTTACATGGGCAGGCACCGGGAATCGAACCTGGGTCCTCGGGCTTGGCAGGCAAGCATTCTTACCTGCTGAGCCACCGTGGCCTGCCCAAAACCTGTATTTTATATTCTATATTTTATTGATTGAATTTGATAATATTTTGAGACATTTTCTTAAATCAATATTATATTTTGGCAAATGGAAGTTAGGGTGTTTAAGAGTGTACCTGATATGCACAGGATTGGCATTTAATGAGACCTAAAATTTCTCCAAGTTAGTTTTTGTCCCCAATTTTTTGTGCCATTGTTAAGTAATCTTAGAACCATGTAAATTTCTAAACATCTGATTTTCAAGATAAATTTGCCCAATTCCTTCATTTTGCAAAATTCAAAACAGATATTTGGAAGGCAGAGGGGCTTGTCCACCCAATCCTTCTTGCCTTTTCTTTTTCATTTTGCTGACCTATTTTTTTAACATCAATATAGCTCAAGTGTGTGCTCTTGGCCCTCAAATAGTTGGTGTTATTTATACTGTTTATCTGGTGATTATTCATATGGCTTCCTTCCCTATCTCAGTTTGATCAGTTCTATTTTTATCTAGATATTTTTCAAGCATCTGCCTCCCAAATCAGAATGCATTCCTTCTAGGCTTTAAATTGCTAACATTTAAGTAGCCATTTCCCAATTTTCCTCTCAGTATGTAGTGCTTCTACTTTAAAATCAATATTATTTGCATGTGTAACTCTTAAGATCTCCCTAGGATTTTCAGGGTCCATCTGTAGAAAGAAAAATCAATACCTATTTTCCATCCAATAGTGAAAAACACATTGAAAAGAAGAGAATGTTTGTAAAGTTAAAAGCTTATTCTTTTTTAAAATAAGAGAGCACATTTCATGCTGGAGAACAATCAATCTTCATCCAACATTATTACAATATTTCTGTCGACTTGACTTCAGTTTATATACTTCCTTCCAACTCATCTTCCTTATTCAAGACTATTAGCAACTTCCTCTTTCCAAATGCCCAGTATAGGTTTAGGTTGAATCAAATATGTTGGATGTAGGTGAAGGCATGCAAGAGTAGATTTAATATCTTGTGTAGTTAAAGAATTACAAAGAGTGATAGAACTGAAAATTTCAAGACATTCCACAGACAAAATTTCCATGGCTAACATGTTTGTATAGTTTTAATTTACCTGAAATATTGATATAAGTGCTATTTGTAAGCTTGGATGAGACTTAGTTTAGTAATATGACAATGAAGAAAGTTATTGCCATTATAAATATGGCTCAAGACACTGGGGCCAGTCCTTTCATTAAATCAGAAATACCTATTGCTTCAAGGCTCAAGGGAATCAAAAGCAAATTGGAATTGTGGGAATTTACCTCTTAGTGTGGAGTAGAAAAGTCCTCTCTCCTTGGAAAAGTCTCACATCATACTTTGCATTTTCCACATAATTCCCTTTTTGAGTTGTGGCCTATTTACTCAGTTTGCCATATGTGTCAACAATTCATACCTGTGTGTGTGTTTGTGTTTTCTGCCTGCATATACTTAGGTAACTAAGATTTCTACCAGTTTCACAGAAAATCAATGTCAGTGTATTATATTCACACTTCCTAAAGATACAAAACTCTAAGAATCTGTTTTAGAAAATTGCAAGTGTTTACCATTTAGAAAGAGGAAAGCTGGTATGAAACAACCAGATGTTGAGAATAAAGAGTAGCAGTATCACCTGGCAAGAAGTAAAGTATAGTGATTAAAAGATGGTATCTAGGGAGGGCCATGGTGGCTCAGCAGGTAGAGTTCTAGCCTGCCATGCTGGAGACCCAGGTTCGATTCCAGGTGCCTGCCCATGCAAAAAAAAAAAAAAAAAATTGAGATCTCCTGTGTCTCAATAGATCTTCTAGTGACTGCATAACTGACTTTAGGCAATATACTCAAGCTATTCCAAGATCTTCATGAAGCAGCAAGATAGGCCCATTAAAGCAAACTGTTTGGCCTAAGAATTAAACTAACTTGAGGAACCATGGATCATAAAGGGGTGAAGCAATTCTTACACTGTACAAAGTGGACAAACTAAATAAGAGAACTATATTCAGAATTAGATTGAACAAATTATAGTGATGGGAACGATAGAAAATGGGATTCAACTGAATTCCTTTATGACTTTCTATTAATGCTTATAAAAGATTTAACACAATGCCTGACATAGAGTATGCTCTCAATAAATGTTTACTGTTAGAAACTTTCATCCTTTAATCAGTGTGAGTTCAGGTTTAAACATATTTCATACTGCATTAAGAGCATGTATTAAAATATTTGAAAATGATCTGGAACTGTGGGAGCATAAGGCAGAGATGCAACTTTAGTTGGGTATAGATTGGGGGCAGTGAAGAATGTATCACAGAGAAGATGACTCTGCCAAAGGCATAGAGATAAAAGTGGTCAATTTGTGTGTTAACATGTGTATGTGTGTCTTTGTGTGTGTGTGTGTGAGTGCATGTGTGTAGGTAGGGACTGAGAATTACCCATTTGCAAAGGAATAGAGATATGAGACTCCATGATTCATTCAGGGAAGGGAGGTGGCTTAATATGGCTCTCTAGCTCAAGGGAAATGGGAGTGGTTAGATATGATTCTGGAGAGAAGGGCAGAAACTAGATTATCAAGAACCATATAAAAAGCATTAGGCCTTGAAATTTGAAGTCACTGAAAGGGTTTAGGAAGTAGACGATAAAATAAAATTTGCATTTTGATAAACTCTTTTTGTTGCAATATGTCAAAACTAATGAAGAAGACTGATATGAAAACAGTTATCTGTGGAAAATCTAAAGGAGATACATTATCACAGTGTGGAAGACAGTGTACTGGACTTAGTCAAGCATTTGAAAAGGTTACAGTGATGACACTATAGAAATGATAGTGACTTGTGAACTCCACTGGAATATTTTAGAAGATCGTTAAGTAGTTTAACAATAAGGAGGGGCCCCAGCGAAAGTATCCATGGGGTTTCATCTGGAGCTTTGCCTTTAACTCTCTCATGTTTCTCATTTTCATCACTGACTTTAACACACAAACAATATGAACATGACCTCAAAGCAGAGGGGAAAGAAATCCATTTAATATCTCACTATAGTATTAGTTACTTGGCTTGACACATTAGGTCTTGAAAAATAAGTACTAACAAATAGTTGTGGGTAGAAACAGGATCCAGATGGTTTGAACTAGAAAATTAGATGATATTCATCAGAGAGGCATGCAAAAAAAAAAATAAACAGTACATCACAAACTATTTCTACAGTAAACTTAAGATGATCAGCCATATGATATTACACTCTTAAAAAACTATTCATTGCACTGTATAGTACATAAACTTTAGGGAGGTGACAGCCACATAAAATTATCTTTGCTTGAACCCACTTGTTTTTTAGCAGTGAGCTCTGGGTACATTGGACTATGTTCAGAGTAAAAATAACTTGAAAAGTGAAAGATCAGACTATTCATGTAAAAAACAGTCAATGGATTTGAAAGTGTTAACCTGGGTAATGGAATGTACAGTAGGAAGATAAGATCTGTTTTCAAATAATGGAAGATGTTAATATGAAAATTGGACTTAGTTTATTCTAAATAGAGCAAATAGAAAATTCAGGGAAGTAGATGATGGATTAATATATGGGATAACTTTGTACTAGAGTTCTCAGAGAGGCAAGAGACTACTTTAGATGGTGGCAAGTTTGCCATCCATGGCGAGTCATACGTAGTAAAAGAGGTTATCCAAAAATTTTGAGGGTGGGTAGGCCAGATGATTTATTTATTATATGATTGTTAGTCTCCTTTTAGTACATAGAAAGATTTTTTATATACATGCAGATTAATTTAATGGTCTTCCTGGAACATTTGTTAGAACATGCAGTGTTAAAATAAATATAGGAATTTTCTTTCTTCCTGTCCTTTTCTCTTTTTCTGTACAGGTTTATTATGGAATTCCTTAAACACATGGAAAATTTCAAATAATAATGCATTAAACACCAACTTGATTAAACTATTGTTAATATCTTGCCACTTTTGCTTTTATGACACTTCATACCCAAATAGCTCATTGTGAATTTCCCAAGAATAAGTATATTTCCTTACATAACCATTGTATGACTTTCTTACCTAAGGGGAAAAGGTGAAATATTCCCTAATGTCCCCTAATATTCAGGGCTATTTAAATTTCACCTGTAACATAATATTGCATAAAAATTAAACAATCCTGATAATTTTATCCTTTAGATAAGGATTGGAACAAAATTTAAATGATCTTTTACATTTGTTTAGATAGAAAATTGGATTAATATAACAGTTGATTGGGAAAACCATATCAATGAGAATTACATCAATTATAGCATGAATTTATTTATTAAATTAAAAATCTGCAAACCACTGAGTATATCCATTGTACAACTGGACTTATTTAGGAAAAGTCTCAGAGATTCAATGTGACATTGATGGCACATCCATCACAGGTTTTACGAGTCATACAATACTCAGTAGAGTTAAAAATTATCCAGAAGAAAGAAGCATTAGATAGACCTCAGAGGTTGACTAATAAATCTTTTATTTCAAGTCTTCAATACTGTTTTTAAGTCAGAAGCTGTGATGCTTCAGTATTGGGTGTTCTGCATAAACTAGGGATTCCTTTCTATTTGGTCTGCCCTTTCTATCAAACAATGTAAGTTAACTATGCTTATGGAAAACAAGGCTATTCCCCTCAGCTTCCTTCTGTCTTTCTTTAACAAGTCTATTATAGAGTGATGATACCTTCTAGCTTTTAATATGAGTTTGGAGAAGGAACTCAGACATTTTTATTATTTGATATAGAGGTCATGTGAAATGTGATGGCCCTTCCTGAATTAAAATCAAAACAAACAAAACACCAAAGCCTACAAAAACAGAGTCTTGTGAATGACCATCTTAGATACTTTCTTGAATTTGAAAAAGCCAAAGAAGAGTATGAGAAAGTAGTGAAATTGAGCTTGCATCCTGTGGAGAATAAGTAATTTGATGATAACTATAACAAGATCTCCATATACTTGAAAATGTGAAACTGTGTGAAATCTTGGTATTAGTCTTAGGGAGAGCACATCATTCTAGATTATAAGATGCTGCTTTATGATCATTTAGTTCTTATATATTTTTTATTAATTTGAAATATATTTCACCTGCCAACCATGATTTGTGAATTCTAGGGTAGCAATACTCTCTTCATGCATTGAATGCTTATGAAATGCTACATACAATATGGAATGCTTATGAAAAGCTACATACAATTCTGATACTTCATAATAAAAAGAATAAACATAGAAGAAAACACTTTTATGGTAGGTGCATATCAGAAAATAAATATTAATTTTCAAGCTATATAAAGAGAAAAAGCCTTGTTCAGAGTCATGGGAGCAGTCATCGTTTTATAGGCTCATGAATAGGCAGAAAAATTCCTTTCTTTCAATTTTTTAATACAAATTTTTAAAACCAAAGGTATGCTTCTGAAGTAAAAAAAAAAAACTAGCTGATTTCTTCCTTTGCAAATCAGATTTATAGACCTTTATTTTCTGCTTCACAAAGAAAATAGTAAAAGCAGGTAGTCCCTCAACTTCCTGCCCAATCCAACATCTGCAGATCATTGTCTGCCTCTAACTTGAATGAATAAGGCGTCTTCCTTTCCAAAGCTTAGCCTGCTTCCCATGTTTTGGATTTGACATTTCCTGGCTCCTGAGCCACTGGCTGCATCAGTTATCCCCTTTCTTTTGTCCACCTTTTATCTTTCCAATTTTGTTGGTTATTTCCTCCAGTACATACACCTAGTAAATCTTTCTCATCATAGCAGGCACAAACAAACAAACATCCTGATATTTTGTATTTTCCTCTAACTACTCTGGTTTTCTACTATTCCATAACATTCTATTTCATTATTTCTGTATGCTGTATGGCAGGGGTCACATTTCGTGCTTTTTCCATGTGAGTATCCCGTTATTGTAGCATCATTTGTTGAATTTTTTTTTGTTTCTTTGGTTTTTGGGGAAGTGCATGGGCCGGAATTGAAACCGGATTTCCCATGTGGCAGGTGAGGATTCTACCACTGAACTACCCTTGCATCCCCAATTTTAAAGCATATTTTATTCATTTAAAAATATTGCAATAGTTACACAGAATCACTGTTAACAATTTAGAATATACAAACAAGAAAAAAGAAGAAAATGAAAATTAACCAAATTAACCAAAAACTTATCTAAAAGAACCTTATTAATTATTTTGTATGTATAAGAGCATATTCTAGGGCAATTTGGAGAGGATTAACATTTTTATAACATTGATTAATTAATTTCCTGAACACGATATATCCTAATGTTAGTACTTTATTTTCTCCCAATAGTGTTTTGCAGTTTTCATCAAAGGGATCTTATACATCTAGGTATTTTTGTTTTATGGATCCTATTGAAATTGGTGATTTCATTTTTTTTTCTTTTTATTGGATTGTTGTTAATATATGAAATACAATTGAATTTTAGATGCTTATCTTCTATTCAATAATAGAAGAGCAAATCATATTCAAAGAAAATAAAAGAAATTCTAACTTTTGATTCTAATAATTTATCTGTAGATCCTTTTTTATTCTACATACGTATTTCATCTGAGATTAATCATAACTTCAATTCTTCCTTTTCAAACCTCACTTTTTAAAAATGCTTTTTTTATCTCAGAATGAATAAGACCTTCAATACAATATTAAATATATGTGATCATAGCATGGCCATCCTTATTTCATTATCAATCATAAGGTGAAATATTTCAACATTATACCAGTAAGTATGATGTTAGAGGTAGGTTCTTTACAAAAATTCACTATTTATTTAAGAAATTCCCTTCTATTTCTGGGAATTTTAAATCACAACTGGAGGTTGAATTTTATCAGCGTTATTCTATATCTCTCAAAAAAATAATCTGATTTTTCTTTTTTTGTTAATATTTTAATTATATGCAATTATGTTCAAATATTAAACAGATCTTGAATTTCTGGAATAAACCCTCTTGGTTTGATGTTTTGTTATTTTGCTGTATTGGTAGATTAAATCTGCTAAGAATTTTTATATCTATATGATCAGAAAAGATACCGCTCTGTAATTTTCCTTTCTTGTAACTTCCATTTTCTCTTATTCTTGCTAAGACTTGTAGCATTTTACCCATTTTATTAATCTTGGCTTTTTCCTATAGAATATTTGTTTTCTATTTCAGTAGTTCTGCTGTAATATTCATTCTTTCATTTCTTTTATTTTCTTTGGATTTGATTTTCTTTTTTTTCTCCTAGTTTGAGAAGAAAGCTTATATATTTGATTCTCAATCTTTCTTTTTCCTAATAAGTTGATATTAAGACTATATATTTTCATCTAAGCATGGCTCTAGTTACATCCTGCAAGCTTTGTTTGCCATATTTTCAGTTTAATTTAGTCCTCAATATTTTATGATTCCCGTTTTGATTTCTTCTTTGACCCCAAGATTTACTTAGATGTATATTCTTTAATTTTTAAGAAATTTGATCCACAGATTACTTAGGTATATATTCTTTAATTTCTAAGAAATTGGGAATTTTCAAGTTATCTTTTTGCTGTTGATGTCTATCTTAATTTCTGTATGGTCAGGATTCATACTCTGAATAATTTCAATCTTCTTAAATGTGTTGAAGTTGGGTATATGACCCAGCTCTGATAAATTTTGGTACTATGAATTTGAAAAGAGAATTTTATTTTGTCATTTTCAGGTGCTGTTTTCCATATATCTTAATCAGGTCAAATGTATTAAATATGTAATTTAGGTCTTCTAAATATTAATTTTAATTTGTGTCTTTTTGTTCTATGAGCTATTAAGAGAAGCATGTTAAAATTTCCCCAATATTACCTTGTTTCTCCTTTGAGTATTGTAAATTTCTTGAAGTTATTTTATTGGATGTTTGCAGATGTAGGATTATGATATCATCCTGGTGTCCTTACCCCTTAATTATTATGAATTTCACTCTTTATCTGTCTTACTTATTGCCTTCAATCTGCTTTGTTTATCATTTGTTAGATTAATGAGATTTTAGAATAAATCTTTGCCCAGCTTTTTTCATTATGCAGTGTTTCTTTTGTAAGTCCTTTATAGATGTGTGCTTTTTAATCCTGTTTGATAATATTAGACTTTTCTATTATGAAAATATAACATATATACAAAAAAGCAATACATTTCCAAGTACATTTTAACAAGTAGTTATAGAACAGATTTTAAAGTTTGGTATGGGTTATAGTTCTATGATTTTTCGCTTTTTCTTCTAGCCACTCCAAGATACTGGAGACCAATAGAAATATCAATATAATGATTCAGCAGTCAGATTTTAAAAATCCTATCTTCTCTGTTATATTCCTCCTTCTCTTTAAATAACATATATACATAAGAAAAATAAATTTCATAGTACATTACAATAATAATTTGTAGAATACATTTCAAAGTTTGGTATGGGTTACAATTCCACAATTTTAGGTTTTTACTTCTAGCTGCTCTAAGGTACTGGAGGCTAAAAAAAATATCAGTATAATGATTCAGCACTCATACTCATTTGTTAAACCCAACCTTTTCTGTATAACTCAAGTATCACCTTTCATCTTTCTCCCACTCTTTAGCAATATTTGGGCTATTCCCATTGTAACTTTTATGTTGGAAGGGGCTATTGATAATATGGGAGAGAGGGATGGAAAGTTAATGTTCTGGAAGGGCTAGCCCCTCTGCATTTCAGGACTTGTCTGGTCCAGGGACCCATCAAGAGGTGCTAGGTTTCTGGTAAGTTGTCTTAATGCATGGAACCATTGTAGAAGCTTATATAATGCCCTAGGTATTCTTTAGTACTGGCACGAATGGTTTTGGTTAGTGTTTGGCAAGTTATGATAGGTAGCAATGCTTAACTGATGCATGCATAAGAGTGACCCCCAGAGTAAACTCTTCACTCTATTTGAACTCTCTCAACCACTGATACCTTATTTGTTACACTTCTTTTCCCCCTTTTGGCCAGGATAGCATTGTTGATCCCATGGTGCCAGGGCCAGGCTCATCTCTGGGGGTCATCTCCCATTCTGCCAGGGAGACTTTCATCTCTGGATGTCATGTCCCATGTAGGGGGAGAGGGCAATGGCTTCACTTGCAGAGTTGGGCTTCATGAGAGAAAGGCCATAGCTGAGCAACAAAAGAGGTCCTCAAGAGGTGACTCTCTCAGGTATACCTGTTGGTGGGCTAAGCTTCTCTGCTGCATACATAAGCTCTACAAGAGCAAACCTCAAGATCAAGGACTTTGTCTATTGGCTTGGATGTCCCTAATGCTTCCCCAGTATCCAGGGTTTTCCCAGGGATAAAGTTTAATAGTTCCATAATTTTTCTTCCATCCCTCAAAGGACTTAATATTAGGCTTTTAAAAATGAATTTATGGGCGGGCCACGGTGGCTCAGCGGGTAAGAGGGCTTGCCTGCCATGCCTGAGGACCCGGGTTCAATTCCCGGTGCCTGCCCATGTAAAAAAAAAAATGTGAATTTATTCCATTTACCTTTATTACAATTACTGGTATATTTGATTGTGAATCTATCATATCAACTATCTTAGTATTTTATCTGTTTTATGTTCTTATTCCATTTACTTTTATTGTATTTACTGGTATATTTGGTTGTCTATCTATCATATCAACCATCTTACTATTTTATCTGTTTTATGTTCTTTCTATCTCTTTACTAATCCTATTTGGACAAATAAAATATTTTTATTTTTTCATATTTCCTCTGTTAAAAATCGGACATATGTTATTTCATTATTCACTTGGTCTTTATTCTAGAAATTATAATATGTATTCCTGAATTATTATTGTCTAAAACAATTATTTCTTGATTTTTCCACCAATAGTGCTAAAACATTAAAATCCTTTACTCCTACGTGTATATATGCCAACATTTGTATCGTTGCTATGCATGTTTTTATTAGAGAAGCTGTAGGTTTACTGAAAAATCATGCAGAAAATAGAGTTCCTATATATCTCCCACTCTTAACCCAGGCATTTTAATTCTCCATATTTATAAACTCCATGAGACATTACTAATCTTTTTCTCATAGTCAAAATTCGATGATATTCATTCACATATTTTCCATTTCTTTTACATTACCTATATTTAAGCAATGCAGCAATGATTCCCCTGGGATCATTTTCCTTCTGCCTAAAGAACGCATTCATTTGTTATTTGTTTTAGTGGAGATTCGCTGATGGTACATTCTCTCAATTTTTGTTAATTTCATTGGTTTGGTCTAACACCATTGCCAAAGATATCTGTCACACTTTTCTATGTATACAGAAATGGAAATAAAATTATTTATATATTTTATATACAGACAATTTTCATTTCTAACTTGATTAAAGAAGTGTGGATATTGTGGGCTTTTTTTTTTCCTGACTTTTAAGGGACTACCTTTTATTTTACTCTTATTCATAACATTACTGTTAATTTGTGGTTTTCACTTTTAGAAAGTATCATTCTTACTCTAATATTTGTGTACTGAAAGTAGTTTTTAATTAAGGATAATTAGTGATTTCTGTCAAGTGCCTTTATAATATTTAAGGTGGCAGTTATACCATTTTTCTCCAATTAACTTTTTGGATATTATTAAAATTTTCCAATTATTTAAATAGAATTACAAAGGTCCCTCATCCCCCCACATAACTTTGAGGCACCCACTCAACTACTTTTGTCAAGTGGTTCTTTACTAGGTTTTTTTATCCTCCCAGTCCATACCTTCACTGCACATGTCAAAACTATTGGTCTATTCAGAAATTCTTTCTATTCCAGGAAGAAACTCACCCCATGTGTTTTGTGGAATGATTTATTGATTTGAGACTGTGTAAGATACAATGCTTGGAAAGGTTTTATTTCCAAGCTTTTGTCTGGATGCTTTTGTCCTTTAATATGCAAATTTTTAAACTCTGCCTTAGGATCAATAAAAATTAATTATGCATTTTATTTAATTAAGGTAGGAAATGGCTTAGCCAGGGGAATTACAAAGATTCTTTAAATATTAAACCAGTGATAGATAGGTAAGCCTAAAGATGAAGCTGGGTTGCTTTTTTTTAAAAGAGGCAAAGACTAAGAAATTTTTAACCCATTAGCTTTAAATATTGACCATTTTGGTAAACTCATTTTGAATTTACACCATATAGAAATTATTATTTTGAATTCAGGAAAATAGAAGTTTCTGTTTTACATTTTACTTTGCCTGTAGGAAACAATTTAAGATTTGTGTTTCTATAATTGACTTTTTATTCCTAATTTCCCAATTCCTTATTTATTTTTCAGTTCAATATATCAATATATAACATCTTTCTTTTCTAATTGCATTTTGTTATTGAAAAACATCATCTCTTACATTTTAAGAAACTCGGTGTAACTTTGCCTGAGTGGAATTTTGAGTAAAACCACTAGTTCCAATTAGAATAGGCAAGGACTTTGAGGTCAGACATGAATAAATTCTAATGCTGGCTCTATCACTGATAGCTTTGGGATCTTTAGCCAAACAGTTCCTCGCTGTAAAATAGTCAGAGTAATGATACTTGGGATTTCTTTGCAGATTAAATGAGACCTTATATAATTTTTTGAGTGTTTTCACTATGGTAAACACTGTTTTAAGTGCTTTATGAGAAAAGCTAACGTTTAATCTTTAGAACAACACTATGCTGTATGCTTCATTAGTATCTACATTTTAAAGTTGAAGAAACTAGACTAAGTATTTAAACAACTGCCTATGTTTACATGACTGGCAAATGGAAGAACCAGAATGAAAACCCAATATGGTTCCAGAGTCCATGCTCACACCCCCATTCTTCTCTCCATGTATAAAGGGGTGCCTACTTTGGATCTTGACACCTATCAGGCACTTAGACACTCCTTATACTTGTGCTCAGCATAGGTCACCAAACATTTTAAATATATTAAAGATACTATTTCATAATAATTTGATTGTTCTGGTAACTACACCGTCAATTTGAATGAAAAAATAAGAGAAAGATTTCAAGATAACATGGTGCTGGACATCCAATTTTCCATTTCTGAATTTTAACTTGCCTTATCCCTATGGTCTCTTCTGAGTGCCCAATACCTCATATTTTGAGGAATTTTTACCATACCATGGCATCTTACTAATTTAGAGTAGGGAATTTGCTAACTGTGTAGTAACCTGACATTCATGTGTCAAGAAATTCTGATGAACTGTGAATTGCAGGTCATTTAACTGGCTTATTCAAGAGAGTTCACTTGAAAAGATTGCATGGAGAATACATGGTATAAACATTCAAAGAGAGAAAGGCAAATGTACTCCATTTAAAAAATGCTGGTTTCTCAAGGAAAGTGATTGGAGGGATTTAGGCATACATGCTCCTCACTTCATTCCATATTCCAGATCAATGCTAAGGAAGAAATGCTATTGAAGGCAAAGGTCCTAGTCAAGCTGTGTCCAACAGAAGACAGAGATGTCAGGGACAAGGAAAGCTGAGATAAGAAGGAAGAAAGTGGGTTGAGACACAGCTGGTAGAAGCTGACAAATTGAATGGACATGTTTTTAAATTATATTCTATGTGTTATGGCTGAAATTATTTTCTACAATGTAATTCACTGGTTAACGGATTTACATAATGTTGGAGAGGTATCCTTCACAAATGTCCAATATCCTCTGAAAAAGGACTTAGAGTAAAATGAATGGAGAAATGCTCCTTTTTGTCTTTTCTTGCAAGTAAGGGGACAGAATCTGTAAATGAAAAAGTTTTACTGTGTTTTTAACACAGTAAGTACAGTAAAAACTGTGCTTTAAAAGAATCTGATGTTTGAATTAATGAAGAACAATATAATATGATTTTCCCAAAGGTTAACTTAATAAATTAATACAGAAGATTGATTATTCTGGAATTTTGGCCAAATTTTGGAGGCTACTTTTCCATATTTAAGGCAATATCTGTATATACTATGACCCCTAAAAATGTAATTACTAAGGAAATAAGGCAATATCATATTATAAACATGTTGAATTTCAGCAGCAATGCCAAGGCAAATAAACGTGTTAATTAACCTAAAAGAGCATGTTCAAAGTATTCAAGTTCATAGAAAAATATGCCAGTACAAATTCTCTTCATTTAAAAAATCTACATACACACCCACATATAACTTCACATACGTACACAGACAAGTACAAAAATTTGACCGTTTTCTCTTTCTTGTAAGAATTGTTGCAATTATTCTTTTTCTTTTGGCCAGGTGGTATTTTTGAATATGTGGAATCTGGTCCAATGGGAGCTGAGGAACTTGCATTCAGATTTGCTGTGAACACAATCAACAGAAACAGAACTTTGTTGCCCAATACTACCTTAACCTATGACACACAGAAGATAAACCTCTATGACAGTTTTGAAGCATCTAAGAAAGGTAATTAATAGTTATTTAATATTATGTTTTGCTGAATTCAAATTTTCAGATATTCTTAATGTATTTCTTAATTCCAATTTGTAGTTAATAGATTATTAGGAATATATTAATGTAAAGATTTATTTCATAATGTATTATCAGAGAAGGTAAAGTGAAAAAATTATTGCCAAAAAATCCACCTGTAATAAGATGTGCCAAATTAGATCTGTAATATTGAGTTTTTTTCCATTTATCTTTCTGCCATGTTAATAAAATATTCCTATTTTCCAGGAATCCACTAAAATAAACTAGGAGGATTTTTCCAAGTTTTATAATCCATTATTAAATCACTAATTTCATTTTCCTTCAATCCCACTATATTATTGGTTGAAAGAATAAGAGAAGCATTTCAAACTAATTGTTACTGTGGTCTCAATTTGCTGACTTTACCTTGAAATGTCTATGGCTCCAAGTGATTTCATAAAGTCAGCCCAGCCATAAGATTTTATTGGAAAGATTTTGAGCAATGTTTAGTTAATGTATACACCATGCCCATTTGTTTTAACCATTGATGCTCCTTCTTTTTTGGCCCAGTGTTTATTTATATAGAATTGTTTACAACAGTAAGGTTTAAGACAAAAATACAAACAAAAGATATAAGTTGACTGCATAAAAACTTTGAAAACAGGCTTATGTCCTTCCACATCCAATAAAACATACAAACATAGTCAGAAACACTGTACTTGATTCCAGTTAAATGTCATTCACTCAATAATTATTTTCTGCAACTGCTACAGGCAAAGTATTGCACAAAGTCCCTTCTTTCACACAGCTTATGTTCTAGTAGGGGGAAGACAAAGACCAAACGGGACAAAATAAATAGAGAACATGACAAGTAGTCAGAGGCTATGGGGAAGTGGGGAGAAAGGAAGCTTCTCTGTACACCCTCAAATTGGTAAGCACATCCTGGGACTGGTTAAAGTCCTAGCTTAGAAAAAGATACAAACTTTAAATTAGATTTTTAAATTAGTTTTAGAGGCTGCAAATTCTGGTAAGACTCTAAAGTTTATAGTTCTGAGCAGCATTTAAAATATTCTAATTAGAAACTACACTGTGAATACTCTGTGGCCACACTAATAAAATAAAGCCCCTGTGGATGCATACGTTTGTATACTATTTATACATGTATATATTAGATGGTATTTAATATATACATCAATATAACTACTTATGGCTCTAATGATACAAGTCTACCAAATCAACTCTTAAGTTATATCCAGCCTTTCTAAGAACACATTTGATGCTTCTTATTGTAATTGAAAATAAATAGCTAATGATATAAAAACTGGATTTTATTTTGAAATAATTAGAATCCTTAAAGAATTTTATTTTTCTTTCATGTTATAAAATGTTGTTTTGAGCAATAAGAAAAGGAAGCAACTTTGCTTAATATGAATTTAACATTGATGAAAGAAGGAAGGAAATAGAGAAACTATTTTCAAGGCGTTATAGTAACCAGAGCAAACAGGTGTTAGTAACAAATGAATATAAGAGGTGGCGCTATAGTCTTTCTTCACTTAATTAGATGAACTTTTCTTTTGCATGGTTAGCATTTATGTAACAGGAATTAGATTTCACAATACAGATGTCATCAAAGGAATAGGTTTACAAAGCCTTTTGTTTTAAATTCCTATTTTAAAATTATATTTACCTTTTTGTGATGGCAATGTTGTTTAACTAGCTACCTTACATTGATGAAAGTGTACATAGCTCTGCAAAAAGTCTGTCTTGCTGCAGATTTCTTCTAAGCTTATTACTATTGGGAGCTGATAAAATACAATATTTCTCAAGATGAAAGCATCTTTCTTACCCCCAGCTAACTAATATTTATCAAAGCCTATATTCTACTTGCCTTTGAATTCATATCTTTTTTAATAGAAATAAGTATCCACATTTCATAACCATGTCAGTGTGATAAAAGCTTGAGAAGAATGGGGAAAAAAGTTGAAGGTCATTGCAAAATACTAAATTTGCAATTATAATTGCAAAAGAAATCATTAATTGCCAGATAAGTGCATTTTGTTAGTGACATAGTTCATACTTATTTCCATTAGGAAGAAGAAATCTGCCTCAAATGAGAGCATTTAGACCAAAGAATATGGAATATGAGTACAGTATAGGTAAAATAGCAGATTTCTTAATAATTTTTTAAAAGAGTAACCTAAAAAGCAGAGTAGAATTTTTTTATCAACAACTAGGTTACTGTCCTGGGAATGCTCTAGCAAAATTATGAGATGATAAAGTCAACTGGTTTCTAAAATATTAAAAGGAACTTAAAAGATTTGACACCTCTTAAAAAGCGAGTAAGAATTAAAGCCACCGTTTGACTTTGGCCTGAAGCTAGGGAAAGAAAGGCTCAAAGTGCATGAATAAATTTGTGAGGTGTTAAAAGGGTGGATATAATGGTTTGGATCTCATCCTGTGAAACTCTTGCTTGTTGAGCTAATACTGTTTAGAGGGCACAGCAATATATAAAAGGATAATATAAGGGAGAGGTCCAATAGAGCATATAAACCTTGTGAGGGCTCAAGAAATATATATTGACAATGGTGTTAGTGATTAATTATAAAATAACCTAAGTAATACATGGAACTTCTTTAAAATTTTTAAATTGTTTTTTCAAGAAAAGACTATAAGAATACTTAAAAATTAAAAAATAAAGCTTAGAAACATTCTAAATAACCTAGTGTAATGTAATGTTTGAACTTTTCTTGGTTTGTGGTTTGTCATAAACCTTGGGGAACAAGGGTCTTTTATCCTTAGTATCTGTGAATTAAAACTCCATGTTGAGTGACAAATTTCAGGCTCCAGCAATAATATATTCACTCTATAAAGTTCGTGTTTTATATAGAAGTTATCTTAAAAACAAGCAAACAAGTGAGCAAATGGTCTCCCATAATTACTCTGCATTTATTCATTGAGGTGTGAAATGAGTTTTGGACTTAACTAAGCTTTTCTATCAATTCAGAATTCCAAATAATTTTGAAAGGAAAGAATCAACATAAATAAAAACAAATTATTTAGATGATATTGAATTTTTGAGGTAAGTTTAAATAAATAGTTATTTCAACTAAATTTCACTCTATTATTAAATCCCTCAATGCTTAAGAAATCACCTATTGCATTGTGTTTTAGGTGGAAAACTCTCTGAGAGAAAATATCAGAAAATGTTACACAGTAGAGTCATAAACTATCTATTTTGGAGGAATCAAGTCTGACACACAATTGCTGACTAACTACCAACAAAAATTCTCTTCTATCCTGTTTAAATATTTGTGAAGATGGACAAACGATTGCCTCTTGGGGGCATTTCCTGCTTCCCAATAAAATTTTTAAAACATTTACATTGGATCAAAATCTGTGACAACCTTCCAAATACTTGTAATAATTCTCCCTTTTGCAGTTTCAGGAAAACTGCCTTTAGGGAAGCAAGATGAAGCCTCTTTCATAGGCCAGGTCTTCAAATCTTTAAAGATAATTTTCCCATCTTCCATAAAGGTGTACCTTATAGAGTTCCCAGTCCTATTATAGTCCTTCTATTCTATTTGATACCTAGTTTATTTATGCTTCCCCGAGCTACTGTGATTATTAATGTCAATAAAATGCCCTATGACTAAACACAAACTTTAAAAATACTTTAGAAAAATATAAAAGACTTATTGCATCCAAAATCCAAACAAATAAAGATTATTAAATACTAATCCTATGATTTAGTTGTCCTTTCTGCTCAGTGAGATTAGTCCATTGGAAATCACCCTCTCTGAGACATACCAGGTTTTGTAGCATGATTGTAGGCATTGCTTGACTTATATTCACCATATATATGCAAATGTTTAAATGGATCTGGCTGTAGATTTTTGGGTAGATAGGAAGTACCAAACAGCTTCTGATTAAGAATATGAAACATAGAGGATGGCCGCTGAATTTAAGACATTACACTTTTCCACCCACTCCCTGACCTGAACTAGTTTTCCAAAATGAACACATCTTCCTTTAAATTCTTAAGTATTTCCACGGTCTCTTCTCTTTTCCTCACTCCCTCCCTTTGATATTATGTATAGAATTATTTGCAAATTGAGTCACCAGTGTTTAGGTGAATTAAATTCCATTGTAACAGATTGGAAATATTCTGGTCAGACGAAACATAAACTTTGCCAAACGCAGATGTTAAGTTAAAGAAAAACAAATCTTTCTTCGGGATGATACCTTTTGGTTTGCAGTAATAATGAGGTGTCTTTTGGCATACTGGTGTCTTTCCTCTCATTATTGACAGACTTCTGTCTCCTCTTCAGCCTGTGATCAGCTGTCTCTTGGGGTGGCCGCCATCTTCGGGCCTTCACACAGCTCTTCAGCAAATGCCGTGCAGTCCATCTGCAATGCTCTGGGGGTTCCCCATATACAGACCCGCTGGAAGCACCAGGTGTCAGACAACAAAGATTCCTTCTATGTCAGTCTCTACCCAGACTTCTCTTCTCTCAGCCGGGCCATTTTGGACCTGGTCCAATTTTTCAAGTGGAAAACTGTCACCGTCGTATATGATGACAGCACTGGTAAGAAAAATCAGTAGTTTGGGGCTGTGGTTTAATACAGATATTTTTCTGGAGCCTATTCCAGATTCTCAATGTTTTCTTCTTCTTTTTTTAAATGAAGTTAAAATGATGGAAAGACATTTAGAATCAAGCACCAACACTAATCTCATGTATTCAAAGACCAATGAAATCACATCTTTTTTCTCTGTAGTTGCAAAATGAGCTCTATTTTATGTGAAGGATCAACGAGTTTGTGCTATGATATTGGATGAAGGATAGGATAGTATGAAATATAACATAGAAATAATATTCAAAGGACTTTTGTGCTAAGTGAAGGGGAGTGACCAAAAGTAAAGTCTAATGATTATGATTAGAAGTAGCAAAACTCAACAAGAAAGAACAAAATTTTGCCTTAGTATTATCTGTAGCCAATTATGTGTGCAAAATTGTGTGTGCAAAGTAATAAAACATACATTTGCCTAGCATGTTAAAGTTTAAAAAGTTTTTTTTCTCAAATGTGGAATAGTATGATACATACAAGAATATTGAGTTTGAAGAACTGCTTATGTTTAGACATATTTTAAGAGACTTGGAATATAGAATTCATGAAATTTTTTTAGTGTCTTAAATGAATATTTACTGCCTGGAGCTGGTCTATACTTTGTTGATTTAAAAAAGTATTTTATTAATATTTTTATAAATGTATAGTCATCTTGTAAGCATCAATGAAAAAACAAGTCTCAGAGAAATTTAAGGATGTAAACTAAAAGCAAAGTTTAGTTTTCCATAACAGTTTTATTAGTGAAGGGAATGCATACTATTTTGGTTAATATGTAGTGATGTCATTTCACATTACGATGTTTACTGTTTATTAATGATCTACACAGTACTCTTCAAATTATAACATTAAAACATTTTATTCTAGGACGTTTCATTATTCCTTCATAGTGACATTGAGACTGAAATTCATTTGAATTTGAATTCTTCCAAAGTGCTCAAAGAACACACTTTGTTCACGCATGCAGTACATAGAACTATGTGCAGAAATTAGTCCGTTTGCCAATAAAATTGACCATCTGCAAACTGACAGATAGGAAGTTCTCCCAACAGAACAAAGAACAGGGAGTTACAGGGTTGGAAAAACAGTAAAAATAATTTAAAAACCATTTTCTTTGAGATTAGACTGAGTTTAAATACAAGTTAAAAGAGTGATTGTGCTTTTCAGATTAAAACACATGAAATGTTTATAAATGATTTTAATTTAGAAATACATCCTTAGACTCCTTAAAATAGCAAGTACCTTTCATATGCTGTTTTAGTTTCATTTAAAGCTGTGATGTTTATTGTATAATGTTTCAATTTGCAAATCATAATTTTTCTGTTATTGGTAAAGTTCTACATGGCAATTTTTGAATGTCAGGTTCCATGCAGCTATTATCTCTGGGCTTGTATAATATGGTCGCCCAAGATACCCTTTGTTCTAATTGGTCCACTTATATTTATGAATGATCATATACTTGAATACATATGGAGATGTACATAGATATGTAATGTGACTCCATGGATTATTTACTTCTCCATCCCCTCCTGATATAATTCAGATGAATATTGTCAGACATTATATATATTCTTATATTTATTTGTACCTACTAAATATATACATTTATGCATATATACATAGACAAACATGCACACACATACACACATGCATATATTTATGAATATATGTAAATATACTGTATATGTAATATTTTGGATTTATTCCTAATTATCTTAAAACTCCTCTATTGGAGGAAAATTGGCAAATATTCAAAATATTTATGGATACACTATCTTTCTACAGTAGTCTATGTGTGTGTGTGTGTGTGTGTGTGTGTGTGGCACTTTTATTTCATACATGCGATAGATCAGTGATTAAATAAAGGGATAATGAGTTTGTAAATGAGGTTTTACTACAATTGATAAAGTAAAGCTACATGTCTAATTGATCTGCTCCTGCTTTAAATTGTATTCTAAACTTTTATATCATTGAGGCAAATTTGAATAGGGAATTATATGTGGTTTGTTAATTTGAGTAATATACTTTTCATGGGGTACTAGTGTCAGATTAAATTTGTTAAAATAATTTGCTACTATCTAAGAAATATTGTCTCTCATCACTTAAAGGTTTCATAGGTATTTGGAGATTTCAAAGGTTTTGATTACTAAACTGAAAATGGTTGCAGAATTATGCGTAGACTAAGTATACCTTAAAAAACCCTCGGAGGAAACAAAAGTATTAATGTCCCATTTTATGCAGTATATTCAATTTCCACAATTAAGTGATTATGCACCTGCTACTTACCAGGGACAATTATAGGCAAGAGTTTATGCCAGTGAAGGAAACAGAGTCTCAGCTCTTGTTCAGCTTTAAGATATATGATTGTTCATGTTTTTAATATGATTTGTAATGAAATAATTACATTTGTAGTTGGCCACTTTTAGTTCTTTTTAAATTGAACCGTTTCTGAGAACTTGGGTATTTTTGAGGTATTATCATATATATTATATGATTAAAAATAGGCAGAATTCCTTTGAAATGTATTCATAAATATATAAAAGTAGATTTTATAAAATGTTTTTGTATATGGTTAAAAGTCTCCATGAGGAATTTTAATGATAGAATACAATATAGAGAATTTATAAATTTCCTACCTCATGAATTATTAACAGAGTTAGTCAAACTAAAAAGAAAACTTTGGAATTCTGAACAAATAAAATATACATTTATATTAAGGAAGTTTATAGGAAAGAGTGCTAAGCTAGGATATTTATTTAGAAAGCAGCTTCCATTCAGAATTTTATCCATCCCCTTCTATTCATAAGGTATTATTTAAAAGATAATCATTAGATCTTAAGTTAAAGTGAATAAGATGACTATTTTCCGATATGGGATTAAATCTGATTATAGTTAGGACTGAACTAAAAAAGAGAAAACCTTCTCTGCACCCAGTAGGAGAAATATTATTGTCTCCATTATGGACTCATGTAGCTGCTTATATACTACAGAACACACATGTGGTATTTTATTTACATGTTTCCTTTTTCCCATCGAGATTTATTATGTATGCTATTCCTGTCATTTATATTCATTTCTATTTTGTTGTGTTGTCCAGTTTGATACATGATAGTTATACTTTCATCCAGTTTTTTTTTCCCACCCCCGAAACAGATGGGGTAATAGATGAAATATAGTGCTGGTGTAGGAAAAATTCTTAGAATGATGTTAACAGGAGCTGTTTATTTTTTAATGATAATTAGCATTTGTTGTTGTTATGCATGAATGCTTTTAAACACCCTGAAAAGCTGTTATAGCTCTGAATGATGTCCAGACATGTTGGGAAAAAACTGGCTCCAGAAACAAAGCTGTGTTTCTGTCAGTCTTTTTGAAACATATGATTCATTTTAAATATAAACTAAAAATAAATTGAATAGCTGTCAGTTTGTAAGCAATTCCAGGATAAGTCGTGAATATTTGCTTTAAAGTCCCTGTGTTTCATCTTTGTTTATAGATCAGCAGTCCATTAACAAAGAACTCTGAACTGGTAAACAGAAACTTGGGATTCTATTCACAGTTCTGCTGCTAACTTTCTAGTGCAACGTTGGAAAATAAGAGAGGAGAATGGAAATGATTACGCTCTTATTAATGAGCTATAATGCACTAGACATTGTGCTGGTTGCTATGACATAAACAGTTCATTAAACTTTCACAACAATTCTATCAGTCCTAAAGGAAACAAGTAATGGCCCCGTGGTACCTGCCTCCTTCAGTGACCAGCTCTCTTGCCTACCAGCAACCCAAGACAAAAACCTGAGATCTTTCTTGATGCCTTCCTTTCCTCCACTTCAAAATCAAGCTCAACAGTTGTCAGTTCTAAAGCTCTGTGAATTCTTAAACCTTTCTATTCTTCCCATCCTTTCTACCCCTTTTTAGGCCACTATCACCAGCATCTTTCACAGAGATTATTACTAACAACCCTAACTGGTCTCCCTACTTTAATTCTGGTCCCTCTGATATCTAGTCTTTTCATAGCAGTTAGATTAATTTTTTTAAAAGTGCAATTCCAATCAATTCTTCTCTTAAAAGCTTCTCATTGCTCTAAGGGTAAACTCAACTGTGTGCATGCACTTCTTACCTACTTCACCATCTGGCTTAGATATCACAAAAAAGGGCTCCCTGCCCCTGCTCCCAAGTCTGAAATAGGTCTCCCATATCATGTCCCCAGAGCACTGTGGTTCTCCCATCGCTTTCCCCCATGAGCACATTCATCCCAACATGGATAGCTTGTTTCCTTGCTTATATCCTCCACCGAATCAAACACACTCCTGGGTAGGATGACCCCTAAGCCTGTTCACCGTTCTATTACCAACACCTAGAATATTGTCTGGTCCATGGAAGAACTTTAATAAATATTTAAGGAATATATGTATGAAGAGGCTATTATTATAGCCATTGTATAGACAAAGAAATAAGTGATCTGCTTAAGGCAACTAATGTTAGGCAGTTTTTAAGTGCTTGCCAATGAATAAATAGATTCAACAATAATTTCCAGATATGTAGACAAGATTACTTCTATGATTTCAGATGTTTTGTAAAAAGGCTCCAATGAATCGTGCGTATATTCTATTGCAACTGAAATTAAGCATTTATTCACCCGTTTATTTATTTATTTGAACAAACATCAAGCATCTCCCATATACCAGATAGCCTACTAGGCATAGGGGACATGATAAAACTTATATATAAAACTTTGACTTCTTCCATGGGCTCAATGTAGAGTGACCAGAGGGGAGTAATGTGGGAGGAGGTCATTATTATAGTGCTCCAAGTGCAGTTAGAGGCAGGAAAACAGAAGCAGCTCAAGAGAGAAAGCCCTTAATACTGGAAAGAATAGAGGAGATTTTTGGAGTGGGTGACATTATCATTAAGTTATCATGAAGGAGAAGTAGAAATGCTTCAGTTGGAGAAGGAAGTGAAGGAAGCAGCATGTGTAAATGTGAGGATGCCTAAGGGAGCCTGTTTGTCGGGGAACTGCAGGCATTTCATTATGATCAAGCCTCAGGAACAGGAAAGATGGGGAGTGATGAGCTATATAAAAGGCAAGCATCGGAGAGATCACAAAGAACATTTTGCTAGTTACTCCTTTTCTGGCCTCCCTACTCCACCCAATCTGCATAATTATAGCAAGATCAGTCATGTTTGTGTGATGTAATCCTGTTTTCAAGCCACCAGTGAATGACTCAAGGAGGGGCATATACCTATTCAATTCTTTCCTAGGGAATTCAGGCATAGAAAGAAGGGTATTTCATAGGCTAGACTACCGTGATTGCTGTGATCTTTGATGTCAAAATGTTCTGGATAGAAATCCTGGCTTCATTGGGTAATTTTCAGCAATTTCCTTGACCACTGAAAGCCAGAGTTGATGCATTTGTAAAGTGAGACTGATATCTTCACAGGATTGTTTTCATGAATTGTGAGCTATGTAAAGTGGCTCATAGAGCCCACATAGTAGGAGCCTAAAACTGACAAAAAGAAATACTGTGTGCTTAAGTGCCACTTAATCCTTACAATAGACTAAGAAGTAATAGTTTTGCATGTTTCTTTATATTAGAAAATTGTTTTGCACAGAGTTTAGGGCAACTTGCCCAAGATTACAAGTGATAGATCTTGGTTTTGAAACTAGACAGCAGAGCACACTGTTCACTATAGTAATGTAGC
This sequence comes from Tamandua tetradactyla, assembly GCF_023851605.1. Lineage (NCBI taxonomy): Eukaryota > Metazoa > Chordata > Mammalia > Pilosa > Myrmecophagidae > Tamandua > Tamandua tetradactyla. Next base: position 159,372,984 of record NC_135331.1, read on the forward strand.
AGTAGTAGTAGTAACAGTAGCAGTAGTTGTTTTGGTGGTCATTTGCATTGTCATAGATAACACAGCCAGACATATTTTTGGTATACTCTTTGCAGTGTGGTGAATGTGTTGATGCTACTGAGGTATTGTGGAGAGTAGGAAGAGACCAGAAGGAGAATTTCGAATTTGTCGAGTTAAAAACGATGCCTGTTTCAATTAAGAAGGAGCTGATGGAAATATGTCATGGTAGAGAAATCTAAGATGATTTAGGATATGCAGATGATAGGTTTTGACAATTAAATAAAGGAGAGTGTGCTGGAGAGAGAGAAGACAAGAATAACCTCTGCATTTCTGGTCTAGGTTACTAATTAAAGGGGCATTTACCTCAAAGGAGAAAAGCAAGTAAAAGAGAACATTTTGGGAAAAAGTTGGTAAGTTCAGTTATAACATGTTAAATCTGGGGTATCTATGAAATATTCTCTTGCATTTATCCAGTGTTGAGTTGGAGATCATAAGACATCTTAAAATATAGGGATTTGCCTTGCACATATAATTCTCCCACTAGCATTTGTTCTGCCTCCCCCCCTCCCCAATTTGGATTTCTTAGTGATATGAGGAAATGAAAGAAAAAACAAAAAACTAAGAAACCCAGTCATGGTACCAGAGTTCACAGTAAAGTGTACTAGTGAGCAGGCAGTCATAGAGATAAATGTAGAAATGAGGAGAATTTAAGGGAGAAATTTATACTTTTTTTCCTAATGAAAGAAAATCAGTCACTTTTCCAATGAATTGTAATATGTAACAATCTGAACATAAATCAATTTCTGTGATATGAACATAAAGAAAATTGCTGAGGCCTTCACCCTAAGCAGAACAGGAACCCTTTCTTTATTAACTTTATTTACTTTGAATAAGTATATTTACAGACTGTGTTCTAGATACAGCTCTGTGTGCTTTTGGAGTTAGTTTAATAAATGGGAACTCAATTAATAGTAAAAATTCATTTTGGTGTACCTATGTTTAAATAGAATAAAAGAAAAGAATTTCAATAGAGTAAATTTTTGTGAAAATAGATATTCACAAAAGACACTTATCGGTGAATAGTATAACAATTTCTGTATTGTAAAACATGAGCAAATAATTTTGATTTTATTTCAGAGAGTGGGGTAATTTGGATCTAAGATGATTATATGTTACATGTTCTAAGTATAAAGCTTCAAGTGCTGTGTTCACTAATTCCAAGCGCAAATACAATTAGCAATTACGTGTTAAACCTAATTATTTGGTTATAGTTGATTACATAGCTTAGTGGATTAGTGTTTCGACAAAGTTGGTTGTGCCTGAATATAGTTTCTTTATTCCTATTTAAATGAACATAAAAGTTGTTTGTAATATTGCTTCATGGTTTTCTGATTATGATAGTGAACATCTGTAAAATGTATTCATAGGATTAATTCTTCCTCTAAGTTTTAATATCTTTAAAATGTGTGCCAATGCTAAAAAACCAAAACAAAATTTCTTAACTACCACATTTACACAATTCATATATCTGTAGATAGTGAAATAAATACATGTCTAAAAAATAGAGGCACCCATCTTATACCAATCCTTTATGTTCAATAATATTTGTCTTTATTGAAAAAAAAATAAAAAATAATCACAAAGGGAGAATAATTCCTCTGGTGATGCCAGATTTCCTAAATTTTAATCTGGAACATATTGACATATATCTTAGCAGGTGTTTTCTCCCCATTCTCCTCTTGTTCTTGTCCGTCGCCTCCTCTGTGTAGCACACGGAGAATAAAAGCACATTCTCTGAGGCACTTGGCAATTTAGACTACTCTCCCCTTCATGGGAAAAGTAAACCTCTCCTGCTTTGCCTTCTGTGGCATCATTCTCTCCTCCATTTTTTTTTTTTTTTGTCCCATTCCTATACTCTCCCTTTTCATTCCCTGCTCCTTAAATACTGGTGTTGCTCAAGGTTTTGTTCCCAGGCTCCTTGTTTTCTCATTTGTCTTCCCTTGTTCCCCGAGAACCTTACATCTAATCCATGGCTCCCTCTACCTTTATGCTGTAGACTGAGCAATCTGCATTTCAGTTTTTTCTGTAGAGCTCCACACTCAGTTCCAACCACCCATTGATAGTCTTCCTTTAAATGGCTCACAGGCACATCTAACCCAACATGACAAAAAGAACAAACTATATCCTTGTTGAAAAACTTGCTCTTTCTTCTGAATTTCCCTCTCTATTGAATTTCCCAGCCAGATCAAAGTGATCACTCTAGATTTCTATCTTTCTCTTATTCCCCATTTCCGGTGGATTGCTCAATACTTTCATTTTTATCTCACACTTTTCAAATTCACTTCTCTCCTCCACCCCCATTTCCTCTCTTGGTCAATATCCTTATCATTACTGCCTGGACCATATCCTGCTTGCTATATTATTTAAACTCATCTCCCTGATGGATGCAAAATGGGTTTTTTGTAAGTGACACTCTGATGATGTCACTTCTCAAGTTTACAGCTGGTTGGTGGTGCCTCAGTGTTTGGAAGATGAATTCTAGTTTTTAGCATGATGTGCAGCCTCCCTCATTTGGCACTCACATACCTTTCTGATTTATTTTCTGTGCATTCATTCTCTTAACACTTCTACTGCTGCTTTCTATGAACAGTTGTAATTCTCCCTTTGCAATCATGTCCTGCTATCTCAAGTGTCTGCTTTGCACAGACTTTTTTTTTCTCGGCCTGACATGCTATTCTTACTTGGTGATCTACCCAACACCTTCAAAATATATCTTTAAATATTCTTTTCCTGTGAGGTATCCTTTCCTGATTCCTATACCTGTCAACTGATAACTTTATTCTTTCTGTGTATGTTATAAGAATTAGTTAGTTGATAGAGAATTACAGGTAATTTTACTTCCAGTTCTTAAATAAATGTCCTAAACAATTCTATACTAAATGTTATTTTCAATGTACTCACATAATATATTTAGCAACAGGGTAGGGGGTGCTTTCCTAGGCATGGGAGTGATAGATATGCTATAATTCATTCATTCATTTATTTCTAAATTTCATTTTTTTTCTTTATTATTTAATTTGTTTCTTCTGTTATTTAGCATATATTGAGGACCTGCTCTGTTTTTGGAGTTACATGACTGAACTAAACAGATAAAAATTCTTGGTCATGTGGAGTTTACATTCTAATGTAGGTGAGAAACAATAACAAAATAAATATGTATATTATGTAGTATCAAATGTGATAAGTGCTATGCAGAGAAATAAAGGAAAGGAGGACTATGGAGAGTAAAAAGAAGGGAGTATTGTAATATTATATAGAGTTTTCAGAGGAGATCTGACCAAGAAGGTGACGTTAGAGCTATTATTTGAATAAACTGAGGAAATACACAATGAAGATATCTGAAGGAGTATTATACGAAAAGAGTAAGAAGGACCACTGTCAAATATAGGTTTCTTTTTTGTTGTTGTTGAGTGTGATTGGAGAGTTAAGAGCAGAGAAGCAACATGACCAGTCTTCCATTTAAAAATGAAAACTTTGCTATGTTCAGAAGAGACTTGTCCACTAAGGAAAGTTCTGCCAGGTCTAGTGATTTGCCAAACCCTGTGTTGTGAGAGCAGGAATTGAAAAGCTGAGAGGCAACTAGAAGGTCAATGGAAATGACAAAGACCTACCAGCAGAGAATGGACATGGAAAACAATTTAGAGGCAAGGGACAAAAGAAAGCAAAGTTCCTAGTTTTGAATAGGAGTTTTAGGAAAACTGAAGGATATCCCAAAACTGAAGGATATTTTTGAGACATTTGTCACAGGCTTTATATGTGTATGTAAGTTTCATATGTATGTATGCTTATATATGTTTATTCATGTCTGTTTCATTATTGTCATGGAAACAGTAATTTTATTTCTTTAAAGAGAATGCTGTGGAGACTGGTCCACATAGAGGTTCATTTTTATATTACTTTTATAGTAATGATAGTGGCCTGAAATACTGACTCCCCCAAAATCATTGACAGCATTCATTTTTAGATACAATAAGATTTCAGATAAAGAAGAGGAGAAATCAGACTAACACACGTTAATTTCTACAAGGTGGGACAAATAATTTATTGAATGCTGGATTAAAGATAAATTCCTTTTGTTTCAAAAACTTATTTTTTAAGAAATTCAGGTCATATCTATCTATATATCTCTGAGATTTGTGTCAAGTTGACACACTGACCTTGTAAACACTTTTTTATTTCCTGGGACCTAGCATGTTTGCTACTCAAGGTTGTGTAAAAGTTTATCTTGTTAAAATATAAAGGTTATTTGGGTACAACATTTTCTAAGAATCAAAATTCTTTGAGAAGAGGGCAAGAAAGAATTAAGACTCCAAATAATAGACAGGATAATTGTCCATTATTATTTCAGATTTTTTTCAAATTAGGAATAGCATACTATCCATAGGGATATCCATAGTGATTCCAAAAATAACTCAATAAATTATTTTTTTCTTAAATGTGTAAATTCACCATGTTATAAATAGAGCTCTGACTCGTAAAAGCCAATGACAATACAAAACCTAACATGCACCTCTCCCTGCATCCATATCACAACCAAAGAAGTTATTTTGCTATTCATGTATATTTACATTTTCGTATAGCCAATTAATCTTCTTTTTGATGAGATGGAATTTATTATATAGCAGATATTGAAAAGTAAAATCCAAAGCACTTGTTCTTAAATTTTAATGGTTCTCAGAGAAAAGGGTTACCTATGTATGGTGAAAACTAAAATCCTAGGCCAATCTCTATTACTCAATAACTCTGGAATTATACCCAGGCTCTTGCATTTGGAAAGGAAACATAGCTAATTGAGGTAAGTATTACTACTCTTTACCAATATATGGTTATTTCTACTTTCTATTTCGGGAAGTGCAGTTCCTAACTCCTTGAATTTAGGTGTGGCCATCTACATTTTAGTCAATGAAATGTGAGCAAAAGAAATATTTAAGTACTTGGTGCTTAATTCTCCAGCTCATCCATGCCTCATCATAGCAATTGTGTCATAAGGTTGAACCATCCTAATATGCTGTACCAATATATTGAAGGCATCTGCCCTAAAGAATTGCCTGGATACACAGCAGCCCTGCTTTTATAAGAAATATAAAATCACTCTCTTAAGTCACTGTGATTTGGGGGGTGATTTCTAATGCAGTATATCTATTCTAGAGGCTCGCAAACTTAAGTGTGCAGTAAAATCATCAGGAAGGCGTCTTAAAACATGTGAAAACAAAAAAACAAACAACAACAAAAAAAACACAGCTTGCTGGGCCTTTAATTGGTGTAGTGTGTGGCTTGAGAATTTCTGTTTGTAATAAGTTCCTAGATGATAATGATGTTGCTGGCCTAGAGACTATACTTCCATAATCATTAATATATCCAATTTTGACAAATACAGAAAGTATCATATTTTGAAAAGTAATTGATATGAAGTCAATCTTTGCAATATGATAAATAAAGGAATCATGTCATAGATTAAAAACAAATTTAAAAATGTAAAGTAAAACTAGAATGGTTTTATAATGTTTTAACATTGAGAAAATTATCAACTACCTCTAAAAAATAATTTTCAATTGTCTAAACTTCCACATTGAGCAGTGGAAGTTAATTCTATTAAATCTTCTTGCCCTTAGAACATTTTAAACAGTTTTGAATTTGTTTTAATTTGGAGGAAGAACATTTTACTGTTAAGTAAAGTAAAATCATCAAAAATAAAATAAGATTTTGTTATAATATTTAAAAATACATATTTCAGTAAATTTACCGGTATTTTATTTTTAATTTAATTTTAAAGAATTTTACAAAAAGTACCAGTTGCATGGGTAATGATTCTGATTTGTTAATTAAGCATTTTAAAAATCTCCTGTTCTATTTTCACAATGAACTTTTTATCCAATTGAAATAATTGCATTGGCATTAAAGAAAGAAAATTAAGTCAACCTTTGAAATCTTAACTCTAGTAGTTAATTACCATATTATTTACACAATGAAAAATGACAAGCTATAACTTGCTTTTCTAAAATATGGCTGAAGGTCAGAAAGCTATCTTACTGGCATATGATCAAAGCAAGTGATGTAACTTTTTTCTTTAAATACCATCTGATGTCATTGGAAACTCGGCCAAGGATCTAGTTTGATCTTTTGACATAATCTTTAAAAAGTAATTTTTATCTAATCTTAGAGAAAACAGAACTTACCTTTTATTAATAAACAACATGACAAAAATGTTTGTATTTGTTTGTTAAAAGAAGCCAAACCTAAAAGACTTTCAAATGCTTGCCAGGTCTTAGCCTTTTATGCTGTGATGAAGAGTTCCATATACCTTTATGCTGTTCTTTGGGATTTAATCATTTCCCCCACAAAATGACACATTCAAGTCTTAATCCACGTTCCTGTGGGTGTACCATTTGTAAATGGTACCTTTGAATATGTCAAGGTAAATCAATGTGTGGATGATAACTCATGTGTGAATGGGATCATCAAACATCCTATTTAGATGAGGCCAATTTTAATAAGGGTTGGTCTTAATCCACATGCCTTGGAGTCTTATAATTCAGATGCAGTCAGCCAGTAGAAGAAGTAAACAGAAATTAGAGAAGCAGACACAAGGAGAAAGAACTCACCAGGTGTTGGGGGATTGCCAGAATGTTACAGACTCTGGGAGAAAGGAAGCCTTGCCAGTACTTTGATGTTGGACTTCTAGCTTCCAAAACCACGAGACAATAAATTCCTGTTGTTTAAACCAACCCATTGTACAGTATTTGTCATAAAGACACTGTCAAATTAAGACAACTGCAAAGGCTGATGACAAACTAGAGAGTCATAGAATGGTTCACTGGGCTCTTTAAAAGAATAATTCTTGAATTAGTTATTCTTTTTTTTTCCTTTTTCAGTGGAGTAGAATAAATCTAAATTATGCTGGGCATATTTTACACACACAGTGACTAATTATGATATAAACATATCTGGTACCTTTAAGATATAAAACACTTTTTTTCAATAGCATTTTTGTGTATATGTTTTCCGCAATACATGTTTAACTTATTGTTGTAATTGCCTCAGTACTGAGATTAGGATAGGCTCTATAATGCCTATAGGACTGACAGCATTATTTGTAAATCTTCATAGAGATAGATGTAAACATTTGTGTGAAGTTCAGTTGTAGTTTTCTTAAAACATGTATAGCTGCACCATAAAATTGTACTTAATTTTGTAAATCCAGTGAAATTTGTTATACTGAGGTGTACTTTGTACACTTTTGTGTACTTTGATATTTCATTGTATTAGCCTAGTCAAGAGCCAGTCAACTAACACAGAACCTTTATAGACTTGGTTTCCAAAATGGTGCATGTGCTGCTTCAGTGAGCTTCCACCATTCTTCAATTTTCCACTCTTCACCATTTATCAGTGGAAAGTAGAGGGGATCATCTCTCATTAATTCTTATAAAATGGGTCTCTGGTGTTTACTGTAGTTGGCATAAGAAATGCAAATGGACAGAGCTGTGAGACAGTATGGTGAATTTGTAAAATGGTGAAACATTTGCTTTGGTTGAAACACAGAGTTTGTCAGCTAAAGATTCCCAAGAATAAGAATGACTGGGTCAAAACAGATCATTAACTGACTGATCTGCTCTAAAATAAGAGTGCAAAACTATTTAAGAATTAAAGAAGTTTTGTTAAAAGGAACCCTGTGGAGGGTGCATGGGTAATTCAGTGGTAGAATGCTCGCCTTCCATGCAGGAGACCCGGATACGATTCATGGACCATGCACCACCACCACCACCACCCCCACCAAGAAAAAGAAAACTAATAAAAAAAAGCAACCCTGTGGAGGTGTGGAGGGGGCTGACCTTGGAACTTGACAGTACTGCATATCACTGGACAGGTTGGAGGTCCAAAAATGTCCTAAGAGCTCCCTAGGGACTATCCTGGTTTGGGCTTTATAATGGTGGTTACCTGGAATCAATGTACTTTGTACAAAAGTTTAACATAAATTAAAAAACAAACAAGTAGATTTAAAAAACAGATAAAGTATTTTAGAATATTAAAATTATTCATTACGCTTTATAGTTATTAGTGGTGTTCACCAAATATTTCTGCCTCTGCTTCCAGAAGCAGAGCAGAACTGCACTTTGAAATTAGGCAAAACCATGTGATTTGCTTTAGGCAATGATATGCAAGCAAAAGCACTGACTTTCTTCTTTGTGGATGTTTTAAGGGCCTATGAGTATCTTGTCACACTTCCTTTCCTGTGCCATCTTGATAATGAGAGCAGGTATGCAGATGGAAGTGCTGCAGTAAATACTTGCATAGAGCCAACCTGCAATCCATGTCGGACAAGGAGAAATTGCATGATTTTAAGCTACTGAGATTTGAGGGCTGTTTTGTATCATGCCTTAGAATATCCTGATTCAACAAGTAGGACAGGCTTGTGGTAGGGGGCTGCGCTAAGATATTGGAGACTAAAGGAGATATCAATTTAATGATTCAGCATTCATATTCATTTGTTAAGTCCTATCTTCTATGTATAATTCCACCAGCACCTTCGAGCTTTCCATACTTCTCTCTGGGGTTGTTTGGGCTATGGCAATTCTAAATTTTTGATATTGGAAGGGTCTGTCACTAATATGGGGTAGAGAGATGGAAATATTTGATGTTCTGGAGAGGCTGGGCTAGGTTTCAGGACTTATCTGGACCAGGGACCCATCTGGAGGTTGTAGGTGTCTGGAAAGTTACTCTAGTGCCTGGAATCCTTGTGGTATCTTATATATTGCCCTAGGTGTTCTTTAGGATTGGCTGGGATGGTCCGGGTTGGGGGTTGGCAGGTTATGATAGGTAGCAAGGTCTACCTGAAGGTTGTTAAGAGCAACCTCCAGAGTAGCCTCTCAACTCTATTTGAACTCTCTCTGCCATTGAAACTTTATTAATTACACTTCTTTTCCCCCTTTTGGTCAGGGATGTAATTGTTGATCCACAATTCTCTCAGTAGCCATTGTGTTATGACCCAACATGTAATCAAAAGACTGGTAGCTTCAAGATCCCAGATGTGTCATCTGACCATCATCAATTTCTCTGTTAAATAGGAAACTATGATACATAATAGGGTTGTTTTGACACTCCATTAGACAATAAATAAAAATAAAATAACTGGCACACAACAAAGCCAAAAGGACTGTTTTGTCTAGAAAGACATAGTTTTGCTTATTAAAGTTAAGAGTATCAGGTATCTTTAAGATATAAACCATTTTCTTCAGCAAAACTGGAATGCAATGTAAAAATTCTCCCGTGTCCCTTAAAACAGGTAAATTTCATGCTTTTTAAAAATATGAGATTGCTCATTTAATTTAAAATTTTTATGTACAGAACTGATTTTACAAGTTGATGATGTTCTTATTGACTACTAACTGCAAAATCCGGGACTTCATTGTTTTTTACTGTTCCTTATTGTCCTTCTAAGAATTTTTTTAAATGAGGTTTTACTGAGATATATTCACATACCATACAAACCATCCAAAGTTGGCTCACAGTATCATCACATAGTTGTGCATACATCTGCATGATCAAATTTAGAACATCTTCATTACACCAGAAAAAATATAAAAAGAAAAAAGAAAGCACAAATCCTCCGATATACCTTATTGACCCATAATATTAGTGTAGTACATTTGTTACTGTTGAAAGTTTATTAAAATATTAGTTAACTATAGTCCTTAGTTTGCCATAGGTATATTTTCCTATATACCCATTTATTATGAACTCCCTGCAATAGTATCATATATTTGTTCTAGTTCATGAGATAACTTTTTTATATTTGTAAAGTTAATCATGGACATTATCCACCACAAGATTCACTGTGTTATACATTCCCATGATATAACCTCCAACTATCCTTCTGGTGACATACATGACTCTAAACTTCTCCTTTCCACCAAACTCACACACCATTCAGCACTGTTAATTATTCTCACAATTACGTGCTACCTTCACCTCTGTCCATTTCCAAACACTTAAGTTCACCCTAGTTAAACATTCTGCACATACTAAACAACCACTCCCCATTCTTTTGTCTCATTCTAAATCCTGATAATCTGCATTCTATTTATCATTGTCTGTGAGTTTACATATGATAGTTAGTTCATATCAGTAAGATCATACAAAATGTATTCTTTTGAGTCTGATTTATTTCACTTACCATAATGTTCTTAAGGTTCATCAGTGTTGGCATGTGCTTCAGGACTTCATTCCTTTTTACTGCTAAATAATATTCCATCATACATACATATCACATTTTGTTTACACACTCATCTGTTGATGGGCACTTGTAGATAATGCTGCTATGAATATCTCTATCTAAACGTCTGTGTACATCCATGCCTTCAGATCCTCTGTGTATAGACCAAATAGTGAGATTGCTGATAAGCATAAGGCAGCTCTATGCTTCACTTTCTGAGGAACCACCAAACCATCCTCCACAGTGGCTGTACCATTTTACATTCCAGTTAGCAGTGAATAAATGTTCCAATTTCTCCACATCCTCTCCAACACTTGTAGTTTCCCGTTTGTTTAATAGCAGCCATTCTAGTAGTTGTGAGATGATATCTTATTGTGTTTTTAATACAATATTACTGATATATATTCTATATTCACATACCATATAATCATCCAAGTCAGTGTATTCATAGTATCATCACATAGCTGTGCATTCACCATCACAATTGATTTTTAAGGATTTTCATTACTCCAAAAAAAAAGAATGAAATTAAAAATAAAAATGAAAAAACGAACACTCAACCCCCTCCCTTATTTATTTATTTTTTGTCTTTTTTTTCTTACTCATCTATCTATACACTAGATAAGGGGAGTGTCAGTCACAGGGTTTCCATAATCACACAGTCATGTCTTGGAAGCTCTATCATTATTCAGTCATCTTCAAGAATCAAAGCTATTCAATTACAGTACAACAGTTTCAGGTATTTCCCTTTAGCTACGCCAATATACCAAAAACTGAAAAGGGATATCTCTACCGTGTAAGAGTAATCTCTAGAATGACCTCTTAATTCTATTTAAAATCTCTCAACCACTGGAACCTTATTTTGTTTCATTTATCTTTCCCCTTTTGGTCAAGAAGGCTTTCTTACTCCTATGATGCAAGGGCCAGGCTCACCCCCTGGAATCATGCTCCACATTGCCAGAGAGATTTACACCTTTGAGAGTCATGTCCCACATAGGGGAGAAGAGAGTGAGCTCACCTGTGGAGTTGGCTTCTTCTAAGAATTTTAATGTTAATATAATTTTCATGAATGTACACTTCTTATTTTGAATTTGAGTAGTGCTTCTGCCTTCTAATCTCTCTTTACCAGTAGTGCCAAATAATAATATTCAGCTTTGTCTTAAAGCCTCATAATATCTGAATGATATTTATAAGATATATTTTGTGATAAAACCTATGAACAAGTCTAGGATTTTGAACAATATTTTCCATTTTGGCCATTGCTCTTGGAGTTCCATTTTTTAAATATCAACTGTTGCTGTCAATTCTTCTCATAAGATAGTGTATTGCATCTCTCCCCATGAGCCACTCCACAAGGGCAGGGAATTCACCTTCTTCTGCAGTGTGACCTCAACTTCTGGAACAAGGTTTGCCTCATAGTGGACACTCAATATATATTTGTTGAATAAACGAATGAGTAAGTACTATATAGTTCTGGATCCAAGGAAACATATTCTGACACAACCATGTCTTCCAATTAAATCATAGCGGAAAAGGTTTTGTTATTTTCTCAGTGATTTAATTGCAATGCTGTATGTCTAGTCGAGACAGTCCAAGATTTACTTGTAATGTCTAGATCTAGTTAATTCTGAATAGAAAGTAAGCATAACATGAAGGGGCACAAAGAAACCTTTGTGGGTGATGGAAATGCTTGTTATCTCGACTGTGGTGATGGTTTCATGGTGTCAAAATGAATCAATTTTAGATTTTAAATATGTGCAGTTTAGTTTACTTCATTTATACCAGAATAAAATAAAAGACAAAACAATCCAAAAACAAGAATAATATATCAAATTTCTGTATCATATTACCATAATAGCCTGCCCCTACATTTTATCACCAAAAATTGAGAATGATTTTTGAAATTCTTTGTCTGTAGAATGAGTTATATTTCCTGCCAGATAGAGAAATTGAAACTTCTGGATTCCTGCCCCTTCCAGTATTATCTTAACCCCCCCCCCCCACCTTCAAGCAGGAATATATAGGAAGGAATGAAAGACAAAGATATTTGGCAAGTATATTAATCCATTCCCGTTAACACAGAGAAGAGAGACAGGAAATAATATAATGCATGAGAGATAAACATCAAAAATGATCCTCTAAAACAGCTTTCAAGAAGTTGCTTGCTACAGTCTAAAATATTTGCATACTTCCTCATTTTTCTATTTTCATGATGACTGTGATTTATTGTTCTCATATAAACAAATATGGAACCTGAACCCTAAAGACATTAAGAAATGTTCCCAAGCTAAAACACCAGCATGTGACAGGGTCAGAATTTGAACCTGATATTTTGTATCCAGCCCTCTTATACTTCATTGCCACTCTGTCCCTTCTCACAACAGATACAAAAAAGGAAAAACTGAGGGATAATAACAAAAACGAACAGACCTCTCTCTATATATTGATACCTGAGGTTAACTTTGGCAATTAAAGTTAACAAGAGTCCAGGACCCACAGCTGTATGAGCACATCTGTGGGAAAAATAGCTCTGATGTGGACAATTGACTCAGGAGAGGGAAGTGTGAGGCATGTAGAAAGTATTAAATCAAAGTAATAATTTCATATTATCTTTGTAATTTTTGCAATGCATGCATTTTTTTCACTTGATTTATTTTTTATTTTTTAACTTTTTTATTGTATGTATAACATATAAACAAAGCAAAGAAATAAAAAAGCAATAATTTTCAAAGCACTCTTCAACAAGTGGTTACAGGACAGATCCCACAGTTTGTCATGGGCTACCATATGATCCTCTCATATTTTTCCTTCTAGCTGCACCAGAATATAGGAGACTAGAGGGCTTAAATAGTTTTATTTATCATCACAATCGATATTTGTTTTTTCCTTCTTTTTTTGTGAACAATAACATATATACAAAAAAGCTATAAATTTCAAAGCACAGCACCACAATTAGTTGTAGAACATATTTCAGACTTTGACATGGATTAGAATTTCACAATTTTAGGTTTTTACTTCTAGCTGCTCTAAAATACAGGAGACTAAAAGAGATATCAATTCAATGAATCAGCATTCATATTCATTTGTTAAGTCCTATCTTCGATGTATAATTCCACCATCACCTTTGAGCTTTCCATACCTCTCTTGGGGTTGTTTGGACTATGGCAATTCTAAATTTTTGATATTGGAAGGGTCTGTCACTAATATGGGGTAGAGAGATGGAAATATCTGATGTTCTGGAGAGGCTGGGCTAGGTTTCAGGACTTATCTGGACCAGGGACCCATCTGGAAGTTGTAAGTTTCTGGAAAGTTCCTCTAATGCCTGGAACCTTTGTGGCATCTTAAATATTGCCCTGGGTGTTCTTTAGGATTGGCTGGAATGGTCCTAGTTGGGGGTTGGCAGGTTATGATAGGTAGCAAGGTCTACCTGAAGCTTGTGTAAGAGCCACCTCCAGAGTAGCCTCTCAACTCTATTTGAACTCTCTCTGCCACTGAAACTTTATTAATTACATATCTTTCCCCCTTTTTGGTCAGGATGTAATTGTTGATCCCACAGTGCCAGATCTGGATTCATCAGTGGGAGTCCTCTCCCAAGTCGCCAGGGAGACTTTCACCCCTGGATGTCAAGTCTCACATAGTGGGGGAGGGCAACGATTTCACTTGCAGAGTTGGGCTTAGAGAGACTGAGGCCACATCTGAGCCACAACAGAGGTCCTCCAGAAGAAACTCTTAGGCATGCGTATAGGTAGTCTAAACTTCTCTGTTACCTACATAAGCTTCACAAATTAAGCCTCATGATCGAGGACATGGCCTATTGATTTGAGTATCCCTAAAGTTTGACACAGTGTCAGGGGATTCCCTAATGGTAAGGTTTAATAGTTCCATATTCTTTCTCCCCTCCCTCAGAGGACTTTGCCAATACTTTGTATCTGCTTAATTGTATTACATGCAGTTTTGAGCACTCAAAGTTTTCTCCAAGCCTACAGTAATTCACTTTATACCAAGATTTTATGTTATGAGACATAAAAAACCTATAGCTAAACAAACATAATAGGAAATAAGCAGAGATGAGTAAATACTTTATAGGATCTCATTTTATAAAGGATGAAGATTCTATCTGAACCAGCTTACTGTCACTGTAAAAAGGATGTATAATTCCCCTCATATACACAACTAATTCAGTCACTTGATTTTTTTTTACTAAAGATGAATAACTTCTGCCACATTGTAAAAGGTTAGGTAAGCTAAAGTTAGAACATGAAAAATGAGCCTAAATGACTAGAACAAGTATTTTACGGGTGAGTATAAAGTATTCAGCTTAGGAAGCAAAAGGAAGAATTACAAATCACTGTGATGGACTAAGTGCCAGTCTTAAATTTGCAAAGCTTAGGCCAGAGTTTCTCAGCCTCAGCATTACTGACATTTGGCACCAGATCATTTTTATTGTGGGGAGCTGTCCTGCACCTTATAGGATGTTTAACAGTGACCATGGCCTCCAGTTATGACAATCAATTATGTCCCCATACGTTTCCAAATGTTCCCAGAAAAGGGGGGAGTGGAAGAGGGGTGGGAGGCAGCATCACCCCAGTAAAGAGCCACTGACTTAATCAATAACTATTCTAGCATATTCTTTGGCATTGTTTTGGTTAAATAAATAAGCTGCAGACTTGGAATAAATTTGGCGACAAGTTCAGGTATAGTATTATACCTATAGCTTAGAACTTAATATACCCTCTTCTAATATATCTAAGTCTATAAAATAAATATATGATAATAAGCCTAATAAGTTAATATAAGTCTAATGTAAGTCTAAATAGCTTAGCAAAGTCTATTGCTTATAACCTAACACAAATAGGCTCAGCATGATTGGAATTGGGATAACAAAGTCTGTATTCATTTGTCATGTAACATTTGTTAGGCACCTACTTAATGCTATTCGGGTTTCAGAATCTAGGCTTATAAAAATAAAGAACACAGTTCCTGGCATCTGTCTCATTAGAAAAAAAATTTGTATAGATATTTTAAGAAAATGTGATCTATCTATGAAGTGGGTTAATCTTCTGCCAAAATGAAAAGGCAAAAAAGACTTTCAAATTAACACAACAGAAAGTCAATTTAGCTTTCCTCAGATTAGATAAGGATTAGATGTCTCTGTCACAATACAAATCATCAACAATGTAGAACCTTATTAATGGATTCCATACTTATTTGACACCTAAAACCTCATAAACCTCACTGAACACACTGAGATTTGAATTATACCAAGGGTCACACAAATTCTACATTCATCCAAGTTCTCCAAGGCATAATCTTGTAATCTATCAGATCATCAGAAACTACAAATTGAGGGACACATAACCGTATAGCTATGTAGAAATATTTCCACTGAGATAGCATGCATTGCTTAGAAATAGATTTGAAAATTGCATTTTAAGCTATTTTTAGTGTTTTTTAACACATCATGTTATTATGCTTCATGATATTTAATGTTCTTAATGCAAAGACATATGATAAACTAAAGCTCAAATTTATTGTGTATTCACTGTCTGAGATAATACTGATTCTTTTTTAAAAAAAATTATTGCTGTTGTTAGAGAACTGTGGTAAGTGCTAAATTTCTGAATAATTGCCAGGGCCATTCTCTTTCCAGAAGCTCCTTTGTAACTAATTGTTCTCTCTCCTCCCTCCAAGAAGCTAGTCCATGTACTGGGATTATAAAGAAAAAAAAAATTAATGAATTAAAGAAAGAAAAATAAAGAAATACATCAATACAGAAATAAATACAAATAATAGCTCAAGAAACAGTGATACATATTTCATTTTTATAATCTTATTTAATCCTTACCAGAAGCCCAGAGAAATTGCAGCATACATGGAGGTTCAGAGAAGTTATTCCATTTACCCAAGTTCACAGTGCAATTGGTACCCATATCTGGCTGAATCTGAACTCCATGCTTTTTTTTTTCTATCATTTCAACTCTGGGCCACAGGAGGTTGGGGTAATATTCAGAAATGTTCAGCAACCCATTTTGTAACTGGCAGTGACCAGTAACTGGTAGGCCATAGAGGTGTTTACTAGCTGATTATCAGCCCTGATTATTATAGTTCACCCCAGTATACAAACAAATACACGCTGTGCTAGACCTCCTGCTTGTAATCTCATAAATAAGTAGAACTGAATCTCCTTCCAAAACTTTTCTGGGCACTCTCTCCATACTGAGCTGGGGAGTTTAAGATATATCACAGACAGGCAAATGAATCTACCAAAATTTCAAGGCATCAGCAGGGTCACCATGCTTTACAGTAGGGTTGGAGAAGTCAACAAGGTGTAGGAAAGAGCACGGAGGATGAGCCCTGGATCACTCATGGCTGGCACCAGGTGGCTGAGGAGATGGAAGGAAGGGTGGTTCTTGTGAGGAGGAAGAGAATGTGGAAGGGTGGAAGTAGGAAGTCAAAGAGGTCCATGCTGGCAGACCTAAGCAGAGATGAGAAATTGAGGCAGATGAGAGCAGTAAGGACCAGAAGAGTATTTTTGCCACCATTAAATCTCCTGCAGTTCATGCAGTAAAAGCTGGTTCAGTTCTTTCCATGCAGGAAACAGGACTTCCTGGGAGATCCAGACAGATCACTGTTTCTTTAGACTGACACAGCTTGAAAGTGGGTTGGGCCTTTTACCTAGAATGGATTCAGAGACTTAAGTTCTCCTTTACCTTGCAGAGCAGACAGCAGTTTTCAGTCCACAACTGAAGACCAAAGATTCAGAATACTAATAATCACAAGAGAGGAAACAATAGAAACCGGTTCATAAGGATGTAGGATTTTAAATGGCGAGAAACATAATCTTCCACTGATGGGCTAGAAGGAGAGGAACCAAGTGTGCAGTACACTTGGTCCCTGATGTACCAAAAGGGTCACTAATGATAGGAAAAGGACAAGAGAGGGGAGTTTTGGGGCAAGTATACATTTTATCCCCTTCCTTTTCCACTTAGTTCTCAACTGTCCTACGAATATTCAGTAGACAATAGAAACTACACCAAAAGCTGTATTTTTTCATAATTGGCTGTGCCCAAGAAAAAATGGTGATGGGGTGGAGTTGCATTAGTGGAAAGTCAGGCCAAACCCCAAGAGAAAATGACAGTCAGAGAGCCCAGGGTCTCTGTGATGAGACTCCAGACTCCACCTCACAGCACCTTTTGCCCTTCTTCACTCCATTAGAAGTAATCACTCCTAAGTGGTCCATTGTCAGTGCCAGCAGGAGTTGTTTGGATTTGCTAAAAGCTTTTCTTTTGGCCCACTTTCAGTTTTTCTTTTGTTTCTAAGTTATTATTTTAATTCCGTTCCCCCTTTATTTTGTAATTAATTGACTTGAAAAAATCCGATTTGAACTGGAGTTTACAGATCAATTTCTCTTTCCTTCTGTTCACCCTAATACTATTCACTGCATGCACATTAACCAAAAGACCTGTTAGTGGGACATTGTTTTGCACTTCTGCAGACAAAGAAGAAAGAGACCTCTAGTTGGATTTAACTCTTTTTGTAGTTTTTTTTTTTTTTTTACAAAAAATAGCTTCCTTTTAAATTCAGAAATGAAATGGAATTGAGGATCTAAATTGCTCTCCTCTAACATGTTTTACTCCCATCTTCACTTTCCTAGATTATGATCAGTTTTCCCCTCGAATGAATTATTCAATTTGAACCCGATGCCTTAGAACTTTGGGTCTATTCTACTCACTTATCATTTGGCACATTCTGCCTGGTACTGGCAGACATTCTTTATTAAACATATAATTTATTTTCCTAAATGTACTGCAAGTTCTCAAGATTAAAGATCATGCGATTCATTTATTCATTCAGTGAATGTATTTGAACACCCCATGTACAAGAGATATTCTAATAACTTGAGATATATCCAAGAATGACAATCCCTGCCCCTGTAAAGTTTATATCCTAACAGGGATAGGCAGAGAACAAGCAATCAATGCCATAAATATGTAAATTATAGAATATATTCAATAATAAGAGCAACAAAAAGAGCAATGTAAAAGGAGTCTGTGCATAAAAGGAGAGGGCTGAAATTTTTAGTAGAGTGGTCAAGGCAAATCAAGGTGACACGTGAGCAAAGACTTGAAAAAAGATGAGCATAACTCATGAGGAAAAATAGGAAAAGATCATGCTAGGCAAATGAAATAATCAAAGGTGCAAACTTGAAGAAAGGTGTTTCCAGCAACTGATTCTGAGAAGACTGCGAGTAGAGCAGCATTCAAGGTTTGGATAACTTGGGTGCCTACTAACACCCAAGTGCAGATGCTATGGAGTAGGCGATTGGGTAGTGTTGCCTAGAGTTCCAGAAGAATCTGAGATGGAATATTCATTTGAGAGTAGCACTAAAGCCATGAAACTAAGAGATCACCATGGGAGTAAATTCATATAAGGAAGAGGACTGTGCCCAGGGAAACAAAAATAAATCATCTGTGGAAACCAAGAAAGTGAATATCTTGAAAGTCAATTGAAGAAATCATATCAGAAAGGAGAGAGCCATATTGATTACTGGTCAAGTGGGAGGAAGGTTGAGACTTGGCCATGGCATTTAGTAATGGATATCACAGGAAATCTTTGAAATAAATAGTCTCAGCTGAGTGGGAGGGCCAAAAGCCAGATTAAATTGAGAAATAACAAGTAATTGGAGACTGTGGATACTGACAACACTTTCTAGGAATTTTGCTACCAAAGAAAGCAGAGAGATGAGGTGATGACTATCAGGGGAATTAGTGTCAAAAAAGTATTTACAATGAAAATATAATAGTGTTAAATAACTATAAAAATATAACATTATTCTAATGGGAATAAACTAGTAGAGAAGGAAAGAAATGATGATCCAGGAGAGAAAAAACAGTTATGAACAACTATAACAATATGAAGGAAATGCTATTTATCAAAGAAGTTAACAGAGCAGTCTCTCCTCTAGATAGAGCCACTTCTAGATTGCTTTGATAAGCCCAACTTGGCAGGTGAGCCTCCAGGGCTTCTCTGTCAACTGATGCTTAAGACTGAGAGACTTAAGGGAGAGTTTATGTTTGCCATACACAAGAAGGAAAAAAAAAATTGGAAAATGCGTGAGGGAAAGAGCCAAAAAAGCTAAGGAAGATGATGCATCCTATACCCAAGAAAAGAGACTTGGGGATTTTTAGAGTACAATGTGCCATGTGATGTAAAACCTCCCCTGTCTCTTCTACTATCTTTTCAGTAAAATCTTCCTTTGCATATTTTCTTTTGGAAAATGTCAAGATAAACTAAAAATTGCTTCAGCATGTAAATAGAGTGAAAAGGTGATAGGAGAAGGTCTGCCCATGGAAGAACACTACATTGGGGCTATACAACTGGTTCCTTCTGTCAGACTTCTGTCATCATTGCTAGCCCCAGAAAGCTCTCATTTATTTCATACCGTATTACCCACTCAGAACATTATACCTGCCTCATTCTTCAAAATCTTGCCTGGAAATATATGCTGCAGACCACAATTTACTTACCTATCTGTTTCTGACTTCCTGAGTTGTCATTCTTTCTTATCTAGGGACAAACAGCCTCTGCTTACCTCTTCTACCTCATCTCTCATTACTATATTTTCTCTTTGTTCAATGTCAGGCAAAGTGAGCTACTTGCAGTTCCCCAAATTTACCATGTTGTCTCACCTAAATGACTTTGTGTATTATATTACCTCTGCCTGAAATATTTTTCTTCTCTTACAAAAGTCCCTCCTCTCTTTACCTGTTTAACTCATGGTCCTTTGAAATTTCATCCTAAATATCCTTATCCTGGAAAATTTTACCTGTCTCTATATTTTCTCCATGGTATTATTTATCACAGTGCATTACAACAGGTCATTTACTTGACCATCTCCCTCATCAAATTGTAAAGTCTCTGTCATCCTGGTTTCCATAGTATTCTATGCACCTAAGATAGAGTCTGTTTCATAGTAGCTGCTTAATAAATATTTATCAAAAATTAAATGACTATCTTGTAGGCCAAGGTGGCTCAGTTACAGAGTTCTTACCTGCCATGCCGGAGACCTGGGTTCAATTCCCGGTGCCTGCCCATGCAAAAAATAAGAAATAATAAAATAAACTAAATGAATATCCAACGTCAAAATCTGTGAGCAAGCCAGGTAACTCAACCTAAGCCCTGACTTCCTGCTAGTGGGGTTTAGACTTCTGCTGCTGCTCTAAAATCAGAGTCATTGTATCTGGTAGTGAACCCCTGGTGCTCACAACTACACTACAACTGAAATCCTGTTTGTTGTTTTTATCCTATCCTATGTTGGGAGTAGAAACTGTTGCTCCTGAATCATAACTAATTTGACTGGAGTCCTAACATCCAGCTTTATTTTTCCTGCTATGCTCTTATCCCTACTTTGATACCTACTTGTTTATCTTTATACTTACTTCTATGTGCAACTTCTATACTTAACCAACCTTTCCACAAGCTGGGTAGCCAGTTTAGGATTTCTGCAGCCTGAATAACTAAGAGACTGGGATTGCACAGATTCTGCTGCTTCTGACACTCCTATTCCTCACACAACCAGATAAGAACAAACTACATGATTTAGACTTAGGCTTCCACTTGAGAAAAGAAATGTGCTTCCACTGCATTATTTTTTTACCTTAGCCACAAAACTCCCAATTTACTCTTCCATCCTCTTTTGCCCACCCAAGGTCTTAATGCGTCTTTTCTGCCTCTATACCAGGTGTCTGGTACTGGTTCTACCTTCACTTTCATCTTCTGAATCATGCCTCATGTCCAACTCACTTTCCCACACACCCTCTGCTTTGCAATAATTTTCCAGTTCCTATTCTTCATCTTATAATGAGTACTTTCAGCTATTCCTGGCTATGATAACTTAGTGCTTTTTATTGCAGTTTTAAATTGTATTAAAAAATTAGAGTACAAGATGACACTTATATGAGGACTGGATCTTGGATACTGTGAAAACCAGATCTATAGCAGTTTGGAGGACAAATCAGTGATTCTCACTCTTACCTCTTGATTCCTAATGACTTTACAAAGTTATCAACTTGCAGGGCTCTTCTGACTTTACGGGAATTCATTTAATGGCCATTCCTTTCCCCAGGCTTCAAGTTCATAGGTTTCTTCCAACTGTCCATGAAGATTCAAACATATACACATAGAAAACCTTCTCAGGGTTTTAGGCTTGAGCACATGAACAGCAGAGTCTAGGTTTTGCCAAGAATGTCTGACATAAATTTCTGGTGAAGCAGGACATTTTTGTAGAACTTGTTCCACCCATATGTAAATGTCTAAATATTCTTCTGAAGGCAGGTAATTGTCTAGGTTTGTTGAAAGATTTGGCAAAAAGAAATAAGACAGCAACCAAATTTACCTTTTCTTGCCACTTATTCTTAAAAACTATTTTCATAAGAAAAAAGTATTCATAAAAAGAGCACAGCCAGAAAAATGAGTGCAAATCCCAGCTCTGTTACTTACTAGATTTGAGTAGTTTCAATTTGTTAAAATCTCTGTGGTCATTCTTTTCTGCATAAATGAGAAAAGAATCTCTCAAAAAGTTTGTGAGGTGTTAGTAAAACCCAATATTTGTGCATAATAACTGATCAAATGTTATCAAATATCATTATCAAAGTCCTTGATCTTCAATAGAATAAAAACAAATGATGAACAGCTTAATTTTTACTTTGTTTTTGAAAATGAAAATGACTCACAATGGGACATAGACATATAATTAAAACACCATCCAATAAAAATGGCAATATAACATCATATTAATAAGGAAAAAGATCAAGCACAGTGTTTAAATATCCAAATGCATGTGTGTATTTGGGGTGTGGGACAACTATCCTCTGTCTGGAGAAGTTCCACAGAAAATGACAATTAAGTGCAACAGTTTATCATCAGTTATGGGAGAAACAATGCTATGCTTCTGCTGATTGTCTGAGAAGGATATAGCAGAAAAGGGCCCCTTCCTCATCTAATCAGAACTTAAAAAAACTTAAGTTAAAGTGGAAAGGAATTGAAAGGAGAGAAAAATGGCAAATGATAATTGGAAAAATAAAAAAGGGGAAAAAATTCAAGAGAATGAAAAATGGAAGAAAGTGTAAAAGAGTTTAAACTCTAAAAATATTTTGGGATAGGAATTAAAAAGTGAAATATGATTTAAGCTTATATACAAGATTGACAAATACAGTATACAGTAGTTTTATAGTTCAAATGCATTCTTGATAGTTAAAAGTCAATCAGAAGAACAATTCAGTGGTCTCCATAGTTGCCATGGTCAGTGTTGGGGCTGGAACGAAATACTTGGAAACATATGGAAATTAAATTGTCTTCTGAGAATTAAAATTATGAAAGCAATACTTAATGAAAGAGAAAAGTTGTGACACTCAGAAAACACAAATTACCTCCCATGTAAGTAAGAGTTCATTAAAACCTGACTGAAGACACCAATATAACCAAGAAAGAATGTATCATTGATAAAGAGGATTAGCCAGACCTGGAAGTTTCTTCAACCAAAGACCTTCAGAGAAAAGCACAGATGAGACTTACCCAAAAATTGTTAATGGAACAGAGATCCTTAGCTGATTTACTTCCAGTAAAACCACGTCTATTGCAATTTGGATGCAGTCCTTGGGTCCTGGCTTTGAAGAGAGACTTCTGGGCTTGAATCTGACTCTGAACTTGAAACCCCATTTATCATTCATTGTCTTTTCCTCATGTGCAAAGTGGGACTGAAAGTACCACTTTACAGAGTTCTTGTGGATAAGAACTGTTATCTATGAAACAGTGGAGCAATAACAACTATCTATGATCATTACATTCATTGGGCCAATTCCCTGTGTTCTGATTCCAAACTAACACTAAGCAAACTTTGCAACCTTTAGATTAAAATATGATTTCTTATGTAGCTTGAGAATGAAATGACCATGGCAGTTCAGATATTACCACCCCTGTGACAGTTATATTTTTCATGGCAAATTAATATGTTAGGTTTTTGTGTTATATGTCAGTCTCATGAACTTGATTGAGGTGAATCTGTTATGTTAGCAATGCAGTATATGTTTTCGAACAACCTAAATGTCTATTGAGCTAAAGTAAACATTTTAAAAGTCAACAAGCATTGCCTCAGCAAAGGATGTAGTTTAATTTAGTGGTAATCTTTCTGTATAAGAAATTCTTTTTCCAGGGAAATAAATAATAGGAAATATATGCAGACACCTTGTGGGACATTGTCAAATCTAGGATGAGATGGAGAAAATATTCCCTGATATTCTCTCACTTATGCTGATAGAGGCTAAAACAGGAGACTACTTGTTAGTCAATTAGTATCTTGAAGTATATCAATATCCAGTATTTTAGTAGCCACAAATCCCTCCTTAAAATTACAATCAATGTGATTTTATAATAGGCAATTTTTTTCATATCATCCTCCTTCTTAATTTCTACAATTATTCTCTAGTGGCCAGGGGAATACACCCAACTGACAGATTCTCAGCTTCCTTACCCACAGAGGTGGAGCCCTGTCAATAATGTCCATAAAGAGTAAGTTTATGCCATTGGCCACAGTTGATTAGACTGAGGGCCAACATAGCTGACTCAATTAGATTCTCCCTCCCTGGAATTCAGAATTGGGACCAAGAGATCTATTAGTTGTTCTCTGGTAGCAGCTGGATCTATAACAGATGAACTTGGGAATTGAAGGATGACCAGAGAAAGTTAAGAATGAAGCAGTTATACCAAAAAGAGCAGACATGAAAGATATCTTAATAGCTTTTTTTGTTCCTACTTATTTCTGTCTGTAAAGACTGTCTGCGTTTCCACACTTAGTTAGGGTTCATGAAACCAACTGTGGTAGATTGAATTATGTACCCAAGGAAAAGACAAACTCTTCATCTTAATCTGCATTTCTTTAGATATGAATTTATTTGTATACTGGATGTTTTGAAAATATTATTATTATTAGTTAGAATGTAGCCACTTGAATCAGAATGGCCTTAATCCTTATTACTTATTACTGGGAGAAAGAAGTCTGAGAAGGTCATGCAGGCAGAAGTCTAAAGCCAGTGGAAACCAGAAGAGCAGACACAAAGAGAGAACAATCACAGCATGATGGGAGGTGGAGATAAGCCACGGAAGCCAAGGATTCCTGTAAACTAGCAGCAAATACCATAGACTGCTGGGGGAAAGCATGGACTTGCTGATGTCTTGATTTAGACCTCTGCAACTGTAAGGCAATGAATGCTTCTTGTTTAAGCCAACTCGTGATGTGTGTTTGCCATAGCAGCCTGGCAAACTAAGACACTACCTGAATTTTTAAAATAAATTTACCCTCCTGCTTGAACCAGACTGAATTTATTTAAATTACCGAAAGCTTAAAAGTCCATTCACTTATAATCACAATCTAGTGTCCTTGTGCACAACTTACCCAGCCTCAATCCGACTATGCTATAGTTTGTACTTGCTTTTCGAGCAGTACTCACAGGAATTTATTAATTTTCCATCCTCTCTTACAGCAATGTGCTTTGTGCACATTGCTTCCTTTCCCTGCAATGCCCAGCTCTCCTTGCTCCCCTGCCAAATTGTTGCCCATTGTTAGGCATTCTATTCCCACCACTTCCATTGGACTTTAGAAATGCCCACGTTCTAGCCACAAGTTAGTGTAAAAAATGATTTGCCCATTTGTCTCTCCCACTATACTGTAAGCTCATATGTAGCAAACATCTACTGCTTATTGTTATATTTTATTTCTCTATTCCCAATTCTAAGCAAGCATAATTTGCCTTCACGTATTCCTGATATATTTGTGTCTTTCAGCCATTCACAGGATAAGATGTCTATTCAACAAACATAATTATTTTAGGCTTTAGGGATTAATGGTATTTTTTTCTGGAACAAAAAAGATAAAATAAAACAAAGCCTGAGTAAGAATCAGCTTCCACTTGGCATTCTCACCAGCACATAATAGTCCTGGTAATTCTTTTCCAGCACAGGCCTACCACATAAAGTGTCTTAATCGGTTGCATCAATGTCAACTTTCAATCATATTTGATGTATTAAGAGTCAGGATAAAACTGGTAACAGCAGCAACCTGGGACAGAGCCAAAATAAGAGCTGTGAAGGATCATTTGCTGCTCTGTAACTGTACTGACCTGGACACAAATGGGGATTAATGACAGCAGGCTACTTAATCAGCCACTCTCTGGAGAGCTAAGGTGGGTTATCACAAGCAGAGAGGGCAGTTAAAGTGACAGAAGGACTGATGTACATCTGGGCAGGACTGTCAGAAGACAAAGAAGGCTGCAGTGTGACCATTGGAATTCTACAGCGAGGTATTCCTGTCCCACTGGGTATGGGTTAGTCACATCTCCAGGACAGCAGGCAATGAAGTATGTATGCCATGAAATAACGGGGACTCTGCAGAGGATGATAAGACCTCCTGATTTGTCCATGACAGACCTGGGTTATTGCCTTGTTTTGGTGTAATTACTGTTCTTGCCTTTGCCTTTCACCCTTTAAAGTGTCCATGTTTGAATGAAAAATAATACCGTGTCTTTAATTGGATGAAAAATAATCAGTAACTTAAATTATAAATAATCATTGACTAAAAATATTAACAAACCTAGGAGAAACCAAAGTACAGTCATCCTTTTTAGAGTTTCTAAAACACTACTGTGGTGCATGGCTGGGTGGGGCTTGTGGGTTTCTCTGTCCAAAATACCTTTGAGGAAACATTCTTACCTACGTGTTTCAGAAAATGCTCACTTTTTTTTTTTTAAATTTCTCTCTACTAAAACAAATACCATATGATGGAGGGGCTTAATAGCAGGAATTTATTGGCTCACCGTTTCAGTGGCTAGAATGCTTGCTTCCTCCCAGGGTTGGTATCATCTGACTGGCTGAAAATCTTTGGGGTTCCTTCTCTTTTCTGTCATATGACAATGCATATAGTGGTGTCTTCTCTTTCTTCTTTGGGATCTATTGACTTCTGAGTTCTGGCTGTGCCCTGTAACTTCTTTTCCTGTGTCCAATTTCCTTTGCTTATAAGAACTTCAGCCAAATTGGATTAAGGCCCGCCCTCAGTCAGTTTGGGAACACCTTAACTAATAACATATCAAAAGATCCTATTTACAAATGGATTAACACTCAAAGGCCCAGAGATTGAGACCTGAAAATGCCTTTTGAGGAAGGCATGATTCAATCCCCAATAGTCTGTTTTATGGACCTGAAAAGGATATTTCTTCCCACCTGCAAAATTCCAAAATTCCATTGCAACATCCCAAAAGCCTTGAGCTATTTTAAAACAATGCTAAGTAAAAGTCTCATTAAAATAAGTTATAAGTGTAGTCTGTTCTGGAACAAAATTTCTCCCTAAAAGCCCTGTGAAACCTAGAAAACAAGTCATTTACTTAAAATATACAATGGTGGGACAGGCATAGGATAAACATTCCTATTCCAGAAGGGAGACATTGGAAGAGAAACAGTGTTCATAGGTCCTAAATAAGTCCAAAATCCAGCAGGAAAAACTCCATTAAATCTCAAGATCTGAGAGTCAGAGTCATCTGTAGCTTGATTCTTTGTTCTCTAGGACCAATGGAGCAGCAGACCCACATACTCCAAGTGCTTTCACAGTGACCATGTTCTTACCAAGCAGTGGGTTATAGGTCTCACCACTCTCCTTTGTTTTAGATTTCTAGTCTGCTCAAGCAAATGCCATGAGATAGTTTGGGTTGAACAATAGGAACTTATTCACTCAAGGTTTGAGGTTTGGAAAACACCAAATCAAGGTGTCATCAAGGTGATGCTTTCTTACCAAAAACTGTGGGTTCTGGGGCTGGCTCTATACAATCCTTGGTCCTTAGTTTGTCATGTGGCAAGACACATGGCAGCATCTCTTGATCTCTTTCTTTTCCCCCAGGTTCCACTGACATTAAGCTTCTTACTTTCTGTGGCTTTCTCTCTGTCTGAATTTCATTCTGCTTATAAAGAAGGTCTAGTAACACCAAACCTGATTGAATTGGACCACACCTTAACTAAAGTAACTTCATCAAAAGGTCCTATTTAACAGTGGGTTCATACCCACAGGAATGGATTAGGTTTTAAGAACATGTTGTTTCTGGAGTACATACAGCTACAAACCATCACACTTTTCAAGTATTGGAATGGTGGTACGGTGCTCCATCATCTCTTAGCATTGGGGTGGCCACACTCTCCTTGAACGTTGGGACGCAAGACCCTCACCCCCCTAGTGCCATGACAGGGAGCCTGCCCCCCACCCCAATGCAAAGGCAGACCTACCTTTCCACACATGTAGATAGGCCCACTCTCTTGGCCCAAGATCTCTTCATTCTAGACCTTGGTTTTCATATTCTGCCCTTGAATTCATACTTCCTTCAATTTGACCCTTCTTGGCCCCTTTCAGGTATTGCTTCTGTTCATACACATTTTGTGTTCATGTACATTTTGTTGACTTTGTATCCAGTTCCAGGTGGTCCAAATCATCAAACAATAGAACTATCCATAGATCTTTTCTGGATAACTGCATTTCCAATCCTGACTCTTACTGACATGGATAACTGCATCCATCTTTAACCACACCTACTTTAGCAAAGAGTTGTTCAGTTAAACCCTTGCCTGAAACTCTGTCCTGGGGGACTGACTTCTTTGAAACCCAGGGAGGTCCCCAATAGAACTTCCCTTTGGCCTTTGTCTAAGAGCTATTGCTATCTGGGTAGGCCAAGAATTTTTCAAATCATTAATTGCTGGATTCCTTGTGCTTAACAGTTCAATCCTCATCTTATCTCTTTTCTCTTTCATTTTCTCTGTAAGCTGCAAGGAGAAACCATGCTGCACTTTCTACACTTAGCTTGGAGAACTCTTCCACTAACTATCCAGTACATTGCTTTCAAGTTCTACCTTTCATCCAAAATCAAAATTGAATTTCACCAAGTTCTCTGCCACTTTATAACAAGAATCATGTTTCTTCCAACTCCCAATAACACATTCATCATTTCCTTCTAAGGCCTCATCAGACAAAATATTAAAGTCCATATTTTTAGCAACGGCCTGTTCCTGGTTAATTGTATATTCTCTAAGACAATATAAATGTTCTCTACAGCTCTCTGTTGCATTTGAGCCCTCACAAATCTTGAGTTTCTACTCGTTAACTAATTCCAAAACCATTTCTACATTATTTTAGGTATTTGTAATGATAGCAACTCATTTCCTAGTACCAAAAACTGCTTTCATTTCCCAGATATTAAAATATTTTCCCACCAATCACTGATGCCACAAGGGCAAGTATGTAACTTCACACACATGCACACACACACACACACACACACATCCCACACCACTCCACATCACACAGTTCCAGCTAACCCCGATCATGGCTAAAAGAGTCCTTCATAGGACTTTTTATTTATTTATTTATTTATTTTTTTAAACATAACAACATATAAACATAAACATTCTTACCATATGATCATTCCATTCTTGATATATAATCAATAACTCACAATATCATCACATAGTTGTATATTCATCATCATGATCATTTCTTAGAACATTTGCATAAATTTAGAAAAAGAAATAAAAAGAAAAAGGAAAAAAATTCGTATGTACCATACCCCCTACCCCTCCTTTCCTTGATCACTAGCATTTCAATCCACTAAATTTATTTTAACATTTGTTCCTCCTATTACTTATTTATTTTTAATCTATATGTTTTGCTCTTCTGTCTATAAGGTAGATATAAGGAACATCAGACACAAGGTTTGCACAATCACGCAGTCACTCTGCGAAAGCTATATCATTATACAATCATCTTCAAGAAACATGGCTACTAGAACACAGCTTTACATTATCAGGCACTTCCCTTCAGACTCTCCATTATACCTTAACTAAAAAGTTGATATCTATATAATGCGTAAGAATAACCTCCAGGATAACCTCTTGACTCTGTTTGAAATCTCTCAGCCATTGATACTTTATTTTGTCTCATTTCTCTGTTCCCCCTTTTAGTCTGGAAGGTTTTCTCAATCCCTTGATGCTGAGTCCCAGCTCATTCTAGGATTTCTGTCCCACGTTGCCAGGAAGGTTTACATACCTGGGAGTCATGTCCCATGTAGAAAGGGGGAGGGCAGTGCGTTTGCTTGTTGTATTGGCTGAGAGAGAGAGAGGCCACATCTGAGCAAAAAAAGAGGTTCTCTGGGGGTGACTCTTAGGCCTAATTTTAAGTAGGCTTAGACTATCCTTTGCAGGGTTAAGTTTTATATGAACAAACCCCAAGATTGAGGGCTCAGCTTGTTGCTTTGGTTGTTCCCACTGCTTGTGAGAATATCAGGAATTCTCCACATGGGAAATTTGAATTTTCCCCCTTTCTTGTCATTCCCCCAAGGGGACGCTGCAAATACTATTTTATTCACTGTTCAAATCACTCTGGGATTTATTGGGGGATCACTCTGGACAAACCTACAAGATCTCATGCCCTCTTCAAGGTTCCATGTACTTATGGTGTTTAATTAAACTGTCCACATAGATTATATTAGGAAATGCACTAGTCAAAATATGAATTTTGTACCAAAAAAACATTTTTTGCTTTAGTCTTACACATAAGTTAAAGTTTTAAGATATGCATTACCATCTATTTTCAATGCAGTACTGACATTCCTTTGTTCTTCCTCATGCAAAAACATTTTTAAATTTGTACATTTATTCACTATCATTACACACTCTATGCATTCCTAGATTATACCATCTCAGTCTTTATCACCTTTCTTTCCTTAAGATTTCATTTGTGCCCCCAACCCTCCTCCCTCTATCATTCTCACATTCAACTTCATTCAGTGTACTAACATTATTGTATTACAGTTAGGTAGTATCGTGCTATCCATTTCTTAATTTTTACAATCAGTCCTGTTGCAAGATCTGTATCCCTTCAGCTCCAATTACCCAATATCTACCCTATTTCTATCTCCTGATGGTCTCTGTTCTTTACTGAAATTCTCCAAGTTCATTCACTAATGTTAGTTCATATCAGTGAGACCATACAGTATTTATCCTTTTGTTTCTGGCTAATCTCACTCAGCATAATATCCTTAAGGTCCATCCATCATACATACATACTTCATATAACCTTATTCTGTCTTACAACTGCATAATATTCCATCATATGTATGTACCACAACTTGTTTAGCCACTCATTTGTTGATGGTCATTTGGGCTTTTTCCATCTCTTGGCAATTGTAAATAATGCTGCTATAAATATTGGTGTGCAAATGTCTGTTTGTATCCTTGCCCTTATGTCCTCTGAGTAGATACCTAGCAATGGTATAGCAATTCTATACTTAGCTTCCTGAGGAACTTTCAAACTTCCTTCCATAGCGGTTGTACCATCTGACATTCCCACCAACAGTGAATAAGTGTGCCTTTTTCTCCACATCCTCTCCAGCACTGTCATTTTCTGTTTTATTAATAATGGCCATTCTGGTAGATGTAAGATGATATCTCATTGTGGCTTTGATTTGCATTTCCCTAATAGCCGGGGAAGCTGAGCATCTTTTCATGTGCCTTTTAGCCATATGTATTTCCTCTTCTGAGAAGTGTCTGTTCATGTCTTTTCCCCATTTTGTAATTGGGTTGTCTGTCTTTTTGTTGTTGAGTTGAACAATCTCTTTATATATTCTGAATACTAGACCTATATCTGATATATCATTTCCAAATATTGTCTCGCATTGTATAGGCTGTCTTTTTACTTTCTTGATGAAGTTCTTTGATGCACAAAAGTGTTTAATTTTGAGGTGTTCCCATTTATTTATTTTCTTTCTTCAATGCTCATGCTCTGGGTGTGAGATCTAGGAAAACTATTATAAGATTTTAAAAATATTTCCCTACATTTTCTTCTAAAAGTTTTATGGTCTTAGATCTAATGTTTAGGTCTTTGATCCACTTTGAGTTAATTTTTGTATTGGATGTGAGATATGGATCCTCTTTCATTCTTTTGCATGTGCTATCCAGTTCTCTTGGCACCATATATTGAAGAGACTGTTCTGTCCCAGGGAGTTGGCTTGATTGCTTTATCAAAGATCAATTATCCATAGATGAGAGAGTCTATATCTGAACACTCTATTCAATTCCATTGGTCAGCATATCTGTCTTTATACCAGTACCATGCTGTTTTGACCCTTCATAGGATTTTGATGGAAACTTTAAGGAACACATGCTTCCTGAAGGTGAGATTCTGTTGGTAACATGTTGCATCAAGTGGAAAAAGATTAAAGGGTGATAAAAACAATACAAAGGAAAATGGAACTTAGAAACAGAAAAAGAATTCTGAAAGGTTTGTTTGCACCCATGGCCAGAGCCATACCTGAAATTTGTTTTCAGTTTTAAAAGCCTGTGAGTTCTCTCTTTCTCAGTGTAATGTGAATTGGGTCTGTATGTGCAACCAAAGAAGCTCTGACACATGCAATTGACTTCTCATTAAATTTTACAGCTTTTTACCTGCCTATATATTTACAATTGACGGTCCCACATTCAGCATATTCAATAGATATATGAATTGAACCAAGAAAATTAGATTATAGAATGAGGTCAGCATAGGACACAACCACTTATATAACGTGGTGCCCCCAGTGAGCACACTACTTAAATTACCTTATTTGAAATCAGTCACTGATATACTTATTACTCTTGTGAATCAGATGCTACTATATTTTAATGGGAGCAAGCAAGGAAGAAGGAATAAAATGCAATATTAATTCTGTTGGCTTCTCACAAACTGAAGCATTCTGAATAGAAAATTAACCTTAGCAGATATCAAACTTAGACCCCGACCCTTTAGTGTCTAGCTTTGGTATACTGGAATGCACTCTTTACTTTTTAATAATGACACCATTGCTTTTTCTTTAATAATTCTGACATAGGAAATAGGGACAGTATATTTTGACTTTAGGAGTAATAAGCTGGCACCACCTCCCCCAGCACTTCTCTACTGGGATCACAGATACATTCCACATACCACTTCAGTTCCATCCATTTTCAGAGGCATGCTGTGAACAGGTAAGCACCTCATGGGGTGGTATGGAGCTAGTTTTGCACCAGCCTCAAGCACAAGACAGAAGTTCAGGCATGCTCTGTCCATTTCATCCCCATTATCCTGCTGAACTCATGACCACAGGTTATAGCAATGAGATTCTGCCCAGCAGAACCACATCTTGCTTTCAGTATTGTTTTCTGTACAATTTATTTTGGATGGACTGGTTATGTGGAACTTCTCCCTCTACTTGGCCTGAAGAATTACAAGCCAGTGTCATAAAGCACCTCATGCTTTGGTAGTCTTTGCGTATTGAATGAAGACTGAGGACTCCATAATTCAGTGACTGCTGAGCATAGCTGTACCCATGTGCTCTTATGGTGCCCGATCCAGCAGCAAAGCCTATTCTTGCCTTCTTTATTCCCACCTTCCTTCTTATAAAAGGCCCAGAGTGCTCCATTCACTAGACTTATGAAATAAGCCCATAGGCTATGAATTTCATTGGATATAAAAATATGTAAGGCCAACGCTAGTTAGGAGTCTTTTTTAATAATCTGTTTAAGAAATCATGGTAGCTTGGTCTAGTGTGTTATGTGTTAGAAGTTGTAGAAGTTGGTAAGTTATCAACTATATTGTGAAGATATATCCAAAAGGATTTGCAAATAAGTTGGATGGGGAATGATCCAGAAAGAGAAAAGTCTAAATTAGTAACAAGGATTTTAGCTTTACAGGAATGAAAAGAGTGCTGACATGGGGCAGCTGAGGAAGGAGTAGCCTTGGAGGGTGGGGAGATGCCAGGTTAGGAATGTTTGTAATATCTACTAGATATCGAGGTACAGGTTTCAAGTATGAAAGTGAATTTAGGAACTGGAGTTTAGGGAAGTAGACCAAGATGAGAGTCACCAGCATATAGGGGGTATGTCAGTTAGGTTTCTAGCAGGAAGCAGAATTCACTTAGATGCTTAAATGAAGAGCTTTTGACCAATATACCTAGCAAGCAGAATCTGGGGAGCAAACAAAAACTCTTGAGGCACTCATATACTAATGTCCTCTGAGGTCCAAGGGAGTAGTTACCAGAATCCAGTAAAAATGGTTAAGATGTACCCAGAATAATATTAGGTGATTCATATGCATTAACTCATTTAATTCTTCATATATGGTAAAAATTATTATTGCCACAATTTTCCAGATGAGAAAACTGAAGTTTAAAATCACTTAAATTCCTGGGGTTCAGCTTAAGTTCTTTCGGACTCAGACTGCCATGCCACTACAGGATCGAGAAATTTGACATTGTGATGCACCAAATAAGATTGACCTATGGGGTTTCAGGCTTTCTTCTGACTTACCGGCTAAAGGTTTTGGCCTTGCCAGTTAGTGACTTCACTACTCAGGACCTCCTGAGAGGGTTCTGATGTTTTAGATCAATGTCATCAGCATTTGTGGCGTGGATATTACAAAGGTGAGCAGAGCCGGAAAAATGAAAGCATCATGGCAATATTCTCCTTGGGCAAGAGAGGGGGAATCTAGACAAAGCTTTATTAGGCTGCCCAAGGAAGTAGAAGCAGAGCAGTAAAGTATAAGTGGCAGTGTATGTGTGTGTGCACGTGTGCGTGTGTACATCTGCATGTGTATTATATGTCAGCGTGAGTTTCACCAAGAGGAAGGAGATTTTAAGGCTGGGATGAACAGTACATTATAGCACCATGCCTACTCCACCACTCAAGGTCAAATTCCTTATTGAACTAAGCCCCTGGACACAGACTTGTCTTAAAATAATTCTCAACACAGTCCTCCAGGTATCAGACAATTAATTGGTCCTGGCATGTGCTTTGAGATGCATTTGCAACTGGGCTTCCAATATATCAAGCTAAAGTGTGTTTACATATTTGAGGTCTTGAGTTGATTAGACTCTATTATATTTTTAAAATTCAGCAAATTTTAAATAGTGAGAAGATCCCTCTCTGTGAGTTTAGTTATGTTTTGAGGATGTTTCAAGCAGAAAGCAGACTAGCCTTCTAATTCTATAGCTTTCTTTCCCTCTTCTTAGAAAGTGAAACCCACTTTGAAAGAAAGGTTCCTCTCATCTTCTGCCTTCTTATTTACCCCAACTTCCTTTTCCCACTTTTCACATACTGGACAAATTTTCCTCCCCTGAAAGGGTGGAGGGCTGATAATTTAAATACAGGACTTTCGTTTTTGTCAATGACAAGCTACCATCTCTGTCAAAAACATGTTTAATTTTCTGATTATAAAATCAATTCCTTTCTCTACTTTTACAGTGTCACTGTGCCTTTAAAAGTCCATAACTGGTGATACACATATGCTATTTGGGTTGCTTTAGAATATCCCAGTAGTGCAAATAAAGTATTCTGATAAAAAAATAACTTCTTGTAATGACATATTTTGGCCCCTCAGTGAAGTATTATCTTTTCTTAATTGAAAAAAAAAAGAGTGATAGTAATAACGAAACATTGAATTCAGACAAGTCATTATATAATAGCTTCTTCTACAGTGCATTTGAAGGGAGCTGAGGTGCACAAAGAATGCATTAACTGAAATGATAAATAGGCCTGATGATTAAGCCAGGTGGCAAAGCTCTCGTTTGTGGAGCTGTTGAAGTGGATACCTGGGCATGGGAGGAAACTTGGGACTCCCTTCCTGGTGCTAGGGGACCTGGGCTGCCGGAGAGGTGGAGTGATTGATCTCTTTGGAAGAGATGGCCAGCTGGAGTGTGTATAAATGGCTCCTTCTGGATTGTTTTTAAACAGTAAATTGACGACAACTTCTGAAAAGAGCAGCTCAGGCCTCTGTCCCTGTAAGCTTAAGATAAACCTTGATTTCAAGTCTGCTGAAATAACTAAAAGTAGAAAAATATAAAATATATATATATATATATAAATTCTCAGTGAGAGAATTACAGGGAATAGAATGTTACTCATCTAGCAAAATAAAGGGATAATTGGAACGTGGTACTCTTCTTTGTTAGAAGATTTTCGGAACCCATCTGTGCAGATTGTTTCTTTTTCATTATCATTACATCAACTAATTACATTAGGGAAAAGGGGGTATTTTAATTAAAAGACTGTTTTAAGGGACTTATAATTCTACTTTGCTGTTAAACAACTTCACCAGGTGCCAAATTTGTTAAAGATATTTCTGAAAATCATTGTTTGAAAATTATTTGTATTAAACCCATTTTCAAGAAAATAGATTTTGCCCTTTTATTACTCTGAATAGATTGGCCTTTTTATTTCGCCAATATAAGCAAAGGATCATCGGATAGAAGTATATGTAAAACATCCTATTATTTTATTTTTCCTAAAAAAAAACAAAAAGCAACCTTTTTATTTTATGACATATGCACATTTGCTTGTGTGTAGTGGGTTTGGGTTGGGTAATCTTTTTGGAAATTCCCATCTTAAGAATGTAGTAATTTATTAAGGGAAGACATTGGGGAGGTAGGAAAATCAATAGAGATCCACAGAGGGAAATAAATAATCAATATTGCAATTAAAAGACATTGCTAATGCTTAAGCCCATTTTGCTTTGGATAAAATCCCTATCCACATAAATTACTAGGCTGCCATCTACTAACCCACATAAAATAGGAGGGTAAAGATCCTTTCTTTGTATGTTTTGAATATATCGTCCTTTCTGTGAACTCTTTCTTCATTTGCCAAGGTATTTAAGTAACAGAATTCATAAACGGCTTTAGCATCTAAATGTCAAGAGTGGGGAAGGCAAGGGATCTAGAATGGAAATATGGGTAGATGGAAAGCAGTAGCCTGAGATCAGAGCAACAGAGTCTTAGAAGCCAAGAGAGGACCCTGAATTCCTGGTCTGGGAAGTGACGGAAAGCCAGAATTTGAAATTCATTATTAGGCTTTCAATATTCAGATTGCTCTCTAGATTTCTTCTCTCTGTTTGAAATACTAAACCATTTTATTACAAAAATTGAATATGAAAAGCATTATAGAAACTGCTTTTTTATATTAAAAATGTTGAAGTCAAACCATATATCATGAAGCTGAAGCTTGAATAAATACTATAATATAATCATTATATTTATCCATGAACAATGTCTTGCACATAGTAGACATAGTAAATATATGTTGAAGGAATGAATGAAGACAGTATTTCACTCAAAATTCTCAAGTAGGAGATGGCAACTCCTACTAGCAACAGATTTTTACCGTTTTTATTTTTATTTTTTTATTTTTTAGCTCTTCAATAGCATTCCCCAGGGAAGCCAGCAAACTGAAATCTGTTACATTAATGCCAGCAGGGATGTATATGTGTGAAGAGAATAAGTAAACATTTATTGTAGCTGAAGGCTCAATGGACTATCCACACAAGCTCTTAAGAGACTTGAAAATACTTGGCAGTGTTTTATACTTAGATGAACTCTACAAATACTATTTGTGGAATTTTATCCTTCAGGGAATTTCTATTTTTTAAGTCAGTTGAGCTTTTTCTCAAAACTGCTGGACTAATCTGTAACTGCATAGGTCTTTTTCCTTTGGTAATGAGTTAATTACATAAAGTTTTGGTGTTAGATTTTCTGTTTAAATCAGTGTCAGAAAATCTTCTAAGAACAGATTTAGTAAGTATGTTTTTAAAATGCAACATTTTCTTGTTTTAACTATATAACAATATCAATGATGAGAACTCCCACTTATTGAGGATGTAATAGATGCCACCTCTTTATTTGGTGTTTTATTAATACACAGATGGTTTTACCTTAGTAAGGAGAAGAGGAAAACAAAATTAGGAGAAAGAAAATGCCTGGCTCAAAGCCACACAGATTATAGATCCCTGAACTGAGAGTCCATCCCAATACCTGGGCTGTTCTACTGTGATAGACTAAATTCCCCATATTTATATTTAACTCTCACTAAATCTTCTGAGGTAAGTAAGCCAAGGGTGTCTTTCTTTTCTATATTCAATTAATGTTGATATTAGATCAGTCTGTATTTACTGAAGTAATTTTATGACACTGATAGAAATTTAGAGCTAGGAAAAATTTAGAGATAGTCTACATTAGTAAATCTAAGACTTTCTCGTTTTAGGGCCACTTTACACTCAATAACTATTGAGGATCACTAAAGTAATTTGTAATGTGTGCTATAATTAATAAAATCACCTTATTATCAGTAAAAGTGGAATATTTAAAAATGTTTATTCGTTTAATAATAACAATAATAAACCTATTATCTGTTCATATCAAGAGCATATTTATGTGGAAAATAACTGTATTTTCCAAAACAAAAAAATTGGTGAGAAGAGTAGCATTACTTTACATTCTTAAGTCTCTTTCATATTTGGCTTAATGGAAGGTAGCTCTATTCTCACGACTATTTCTTCATTCAATATGTCATAACATCACATATTTCCTGTAACATCTGGACCACTTCCCTGCACATATGAGAGAACGAAAGTGAAAAAGCCAGATAACCTCTTCTTATTATCGTGAGAATGGTTTGACTTCAGCGGTCCTCCTAAAGCAGCACAGTGGTATACAGACCCCACTTTTAGAATTGTTGATCTAGACCAAACACTCTTTTAACACACTTGGGAACTAAAACATTCCATGGATGTGTTACTGAACTAAAGCCTCATGATTGGGTAAAGATGAACTCTTCCACAAGGGCATTGGCTATGATTAGGATGAGAACAAAATCACATCATGCAGATATACAAAGATGACTTTGTGGGAGCTTGTATTTTCACCTCCCTCTCACTGATGGTACAGCAATCCACCTCCGCCATCCCATTGAATGTGTCCTTGCCTAGATCAGCAACCATCTTATTAAATTTAATAAGCAAATTTTTAAGTGTTTATTCATATTTCTTTGTCTATTGGCAGCTCATGACATGGCTGATCACTGCTCTAATTTTGATCATTCCGTTGACATGATTCTCCAAACCATTCTCTTCACAGTAGCCCCAGCCAGAGTTGTATGAATTTTCCTTGATTCAGCCCTCACCCTCAACAAGTCTTGTCAATCTTTTGCATCAGAATCTCTACAGTCCAGCTACTTCTTTCTCCTTACCAGTACCTTGCCTTGAATATGTTTTGCATTTTCTAACCTGTCTTCCTCCTCTAACCTGCACTATTACAACTGCTTTCTAACCCTTTTTTTCCTCTTCTTCTTTCCTTTTCCTTCCAGTTTTAGCTTCTCTGATTTGTCTTTCCTACTAAGAATCTGAGTGATTATTTTGTAATGCAGATTCTAAGTGGGCACTTAAGATAAGGTCACAGCTCTTTAAATTTATTTACAAGGTCCTCTTTAATCAGCCCAAAGCCTGCTTCTCCCATTTTCACTTGTCACCACTGCATCATTGATTCTTAATAGTTTTTGCCCATGTTCTCTCACCTCATGCCAGTACACAAACTGTTTCTTTTTCCATCTGTTCCTTCATTTTTTCTCATTTCGTTCTGGTGTTAACTTAGACATCACCGCCTTTGGGATAATTACCCTGGGCCCTCCCATTCTTGGTTAAATGATCCTGCTGTGTACTTCTTCAACAAGCTATACTTTCCCCACTGCAGTAGCACTTACCATTCTTCATTTTAAATTGCTTGCTTAATAACCTGTGTTCTCCTGTATATTTTCAACATTGTATAAACAGAAACTTTGTCTCCCCTAACCTTCATAACACCCCCAGTGTTTAGAACCATGCCTTACTTACGGAAAGAATTTAATAAACATTTGTTTGGTGCATGAGTAAATGAATGGTGCTTTTTTCCTCTTATTCCTATGGATAGTTTTATTCATGATGTTCTTATTCACTTTTCCCTATTAGGTTGGGAATCATTCTTTGAACTAATTATTTTATTGTCTTGTATTCTTAGTTAAGGTATTGTAGTTAATGTCCTGTATGATTTCTATGCCAAAGTGGCTCAAAGAATGACCCTCATATGATACTTATCTGAAACTATGCTTATTTTTTGAAATTAGCCTCTCATTCTGATGAACAGGAGAATCACCTGGGATGATTGTTTAAAAAATACTCATTCAAGAGTCCTACACCCCTGAAAATTCTGATTCAGGTGTTTAGGTTAAAACAGCTCCACAAATTAATGTCATACCTTCCAAAGTTTCAGAGCTGCTGATTCCTGCAGCTGTGCTCTGGTTTATTAGTAAAAAGCAGTTAAGTAATTTTATTACCAAATTTGAACATTCATTCTAATTTCATTGCAGAGCACGCCCATGTGCAAAGAATGTATAGCCTTTTATACATGTTTTGGAGAACCTCATAGGCCCAGTGTTAAAGTCTACAATTCAGAAGGTGTGACTAGTTTAAATATTTATTTTCACCTTTGTACAGCTCATTATAAAGATGTTAATTCCTTAGACTGAGTTGGATTATGTTGATTGGATACATTTAATATCAAGTCATTATGTGGCATTTATTTTACTATAGTAAGTGCATTTGTGAATTTGTAAACTTTTAAAACAAAATGGGATACTAGTATAATACAATGTGGTTTATGCAGTGTAATTTGTAGCATTTTTGAATGACAAAATTCTAAAATAACTTACAATGAAAGTAAATTTTAACAGTATTTTAAAAGCAAGAGATACTAAGTATCTGTGTGAATTAATATACTGTAAAATTTGCTAGAAAATATTAAAAAGTAGTCCAATGATTAATTTTGTCATTAACCATGCTGCAAAATATTAAAGTACAGATGACATTAATGTGTAAGAGAATTTATAATTATTCATAAAATTGAGTTAAAATTCCTTGTGTAGATTTTTATCCTCAAGATATCATGTTATTATAATATATATTTTTAGTTATAAAATGGTGTATTTATATTCTTGTTCCCAAATAGAGTAAAGTAACAAACAGAAGAAAAATTGAGAGAGTTATGGGTTAGTTATTTGCATATATTTTGCTTTATCATTTTTTGTCATGCTAGTATTTATGACAGTAGCTTTCAGGAAAGCTAATAATAGAGAAATAGAAATGTAGAGATGAAATAGAGAAAAAGAGATAGATGAAGGAGAAGAACTGGAAAAAGAGAATATAGATTAAATTGGAGCAAACTACAATAAAACTGTATGACCTCTTATTCCAGCACTCTTTTATATAGTAGGTATTTTGTATTAGTTCTTAGATGGATTCAGTTTCTTGAAGATTGTATAAAGGAATAAATGCAATGATTTGTCTCTTATTTTAAAATATGTCCCAGTTCTATGATCTATTGCTAATGTATCTATTAATTTGGTATGTTTTTGAAACATATGATTAGGAATGATTCCTTTAGGAGAATGTCTGCTTTAGTAGTATCTGCAGTTATATTTATTTCTGAAGTTAATGTTATACCTAACATTATAACAATACGAAAGAAAGTTTTATTTCTTAGAGTAATTAATTATTGTTCAGGCTACTTAGAGTCTATTTTATTAAGGAAACTTGTTCTACTCTTACATATGCAACGAACTGTGTGTACAGGTTATTCATTGTTGTGTTACTTATAAGGTAAAAAAAGAAGAAGAATCAGAATTTCTAACAATAGGAAGTAGTTATGTAGATTGTGTACTATAAAACACAGTATTCATTAAGGACAAACTAGAACAATAATCACTGATTTACAAGGACCTCTAAGACATAGTCAGAAAATCACTAGTAATGTAAAATATAAATTCTAACATAAATTCACAGAAAATGCTATGGAAAAATAATATTTCAATCCATTAACCCACTTGGGATTATAATTAGGGTATGGAGGCATACTATATTACTCTATATCATATTATATATTTAAATTATTTATAATAACTAACAGATAGTCATGTATTTCTTTTCATAATTTGAAAAATATAATAAAGAATATAAGAAAAGATTAACAAAAATAACTGGGGATCTGGATTTCCTAAACAGGAATTTCAATGATTACACCATGAAATGCACGTATACATGGCTAAGAAAAATCTTACACTGTAATGCATTTGTGTTGTTATTTTATGGCTCACTCTGGTTTTTTTTCTCTCTAATTTTGCTTTTGTCCCCTTTTTCATCAAAGGTCTCATTCGTTTGCAAGAGCTCATCAAAGCCCCATCAAGATACAATCTTCGACTTAAAATCCGTCAATTACCTGCTGACACAAAGGATGCAAAACCCTTATTAAAAGAGATGAAAAGAGGCAAAGAGTTTCATGTAATCTTTGACTGTAGCCATGAAATGGCAGCAGGCATTTTGAAACAGGTAATCATTAAATTACTTAAATTCTTAGTTTCTTTATGGTATTTGCACTTCAAGCATGGTCTGTTGCTTTCTGTCAAATCACTATTTTAACAGTCAGTTTAAAAAACAGGTCACTGATCTAATTTTACAATCTGATAGTTGCTTTTGATCAATTGTCTTAAAAGAAAAATAGTGTAAATATAAATGGTTTTCAGAACAGATAGTCTGAAATTGCAAGTTTATTTTCAAACAGTGATAATAGTGTTTGTTAATGTGAACATATTTAATGTGATAGATATTTCTACTTTATACTTAAATGGAGGAAGAATCTCTGAGTCAAGTATTAAGTAGTTGAAAAATTACAGTCAGTAGAAAAAAGAAGGAAAAACTTCTATTTACCTGGCATCTACTATGAGATGCTTTACATGTTTGATTTTATTTCAGCATCACACCCAAATGAAGCAGAGGCTATCTCCACTTTTCAGATGAGGAAAATGAGTCTTGGAAAGATTAAGGGACTTGACCAAGGAAATAGCAGAAATGGGATTGATTCACATCCAACCCAGTGATGCCAAGAACTATTCATTCCAGAATAAAGCACTGCTAACCTAAAAAGCCTAAAAAAAGATAATTCTGAATCAATCAGTTAAAGCAATTTGTAACAGAAAAATCCCTTAATAATTACTTCAGCGCTTTTTAGACATAATGGCAACCTGGAATATAAGAATTCTTTTTAGACCATGTCTTAAACATGAGGAAACTGGAAGTGATAATTAAATGGCTGGTAAAAATCCATTCACTCACTATGTGGTAGATTTGAACTCCAGGCTTTAGAATTTGTTTTCTAAGCTCTTTTTTTGTACACTGGGCTGATACCATAGTGGCTTAGTATTATTCGATTGTCTGTGAAACCCTCATTTATAGGATAAAGTATCTCCATTGGAGAGCTATGCATATTCACATGTCAAATTATATTCCATAAAATATTACTACCAAGTATAAATGCCTGTTGTAACATGGTTAGTTTATTAAGCAGATGTTTGTCTGCTCTCCTAATGTGAATGTTGTTTTCAGCATACAATATATTTAATTGGATTTGGGAAATTGCTCTAGTGTTGTTTTTGGGTAATAAAGCATATGAGGGCTTTTTCTTTGGTAAATGAATAAAATGTTGCAATAAAATAAGCACTGAAATAAAGAGCATGGTTTTTCACGTAATACTAAAACAATTTTGTCATATTTAAAATACAGACTTGGAAAGGGGGCATTCATTTATACTTGGGGTCATGGAACTCTACAATTTCAGTGACAGAGGTTTGGTTTTTCTAGGCTTCTTACAAGTTTGCATATGTTCAGTTGCCTTTACTCTAGGGTGCCTAACTCTGATTCATTTTGCTCTCTGTAAGGTGAGGTTATCCATCAGCCTTAGTAGTATAACTGGGCCTAGCTGACAGTGGTGCCAGCTGAGCCCTGTTCCAGGTCTGTTAGTCTCAACACTAAAAGAATTCAAAGATGAGAGGGCCAGTAGGAATAAGTAGTAAAGTTTATTAAAGAGAAAGAGAGAAAGTAAACGTTAAAGAGATAAAGCAGATGTGTTTAAGGGAGAAACATGCAGAGTGGAGTGGGTTAGTTTGTTTTATAGGAAGGTGTCTTCTTTGTGCAGGTCCCCATAGTGACTTTAGAACACTAGGTGCTTACATGGTCTGTATTAGCCAGGTGCTTACAGAACCACCATTGTTTCAGGAAGAGATAACTGTTGATGCTGGCCAGCCAATCATGTATCCAAAATTTGTCTTTGTGCAGATGTTTAACAATTTTTACAACCCAGCTTTCTGTGAAAGCAAACTTGCACTAAGAGTTTGCGTTCAGGCCATAAATTTACAATCTTTTATGGTTTTGGGAGGTTTGGGGACTTTAAGGGAATTTTTCCTTTTCATTAAGTTTGCAGCTGATTTGTAATTTGCATTACATCCTTTGGACCTAGATAAGAAACTAAGAACTTGCATTTTTTTTTTAACTCTTTTTAAGAGCTGGATATGAAACCAGGGACCTGTAGTTGTCCTATTTTATCCTGCTTTAATAGAATTTCCATTCTCTTTCTATTGGATATATCTTCTGTTTTACACTTGCTTTCTATGTGTACCCTGCTCTGTTAGAAAAAATAAAAGAATCACGATAATATTTAACATATATGCAATAGAATATAGAAATGCATAATTTCAGCAAAATCAGTAGATGAAAAATCAGAGTAAAGGTAAAAGGAGAATGTGATGGTTAAGATAAAGTCAACAGTACCATCATTATGCAAAACGCATGACTTGAGGTCCTGTAACATTGACCAATGTCTAGAGGTAGAGCACATATATGGTGTGTTTTGTTTTGTACTTTTTAACTTACCAGATTCTAGAGAGCATTTGTCTCATATTCGGATTTTAGATTTTCTGGAAACCAATTCAAGAAGAGGGTTGCATTTTCTTCTAGTAAGTACAGCATTACCTTTAATAGGGCTCTGTGTTATGATTAATGAGATTTTCATGAGATTCCTCAATATTAACTAATATTAGAAACTCAAGGAGATGGTGTAGGAAAGGAGAGCAGGCATAGATGAACACTCAGTTAGCCTGGCTTAATCAGAGAATGAATATTAGGCATATCCAGAAAAAAGAAGGAATTTAATCTAAGTATTTGTATGTAGTTAGGTAGGTACTTGGATGAATGTGTTTAAAATGAGATTTTAATAAATACTGAGCAGCGGTGAAGTTGAAGTTTTCTTGCTGGAAAAAGGCAACTTTATAGCTGGTTAGGCACAGAGCCATACATACACTTTAAGAGTAAGTGGAGTTTGGGACTGGCTAGATTTGCCTACGAGGTAAATTAGATCCACTGTTTGCTATATGCAGGCTTCAATAGCAGGGTTAAGTCCACCTGTACCCTGATTTGTCAAAGAGAATCCCCTAGGTCAAGGCCAACCAGCCACAGTTGCCATTCTAACCTGAACAGTGGTAATTAAGACCTTGAAAGTCT
Organism: Tamandua tetradactyla; assembly: GCF_023851605.1. Lineage (NCBI taxonomy): Eukaryota > Metazoa > Chordata > Mammalia > Pilosa > Myrmecophagidae > Tamandua > Tamandua tetradactyla. The sequence goes on from NC_135331.1 coordinate 159,417,533, forward strand.
AGAAGACAACATGAAAGCAGAATGTTTTGCCAGGAAAAATTTAAAATCAGATGTAAATAAACTCTTAAGGCAGCAAGTTGTAAAATAAAATTGAATTTTAAGAGTTATGCATAGCACTCTTTCCCCCCAAAAGTTGTTAATCTAGAACAATGGAACTTCTGGATGTAACTTGAAGGAAAAACTGTTTACAAATTATATGCCGAGATGTGTTAATTTATCATGCAGGTCTGTTAACATTATGGCACTTAAATTTCAGTAGTTTCTAATATTTTGACTTTGTAAAGTTTAGTCTGTGGCATTTCCTTCTAGGAGGGATTTCAGCAAAACTAATTTTCTGTTAAGGCCACACCAACTTTACTTGCACATAAGAAGATACTAATTTTATTCTCTTTAATGTGGTTTGAGGCATGCATCCAGTTTATTCAAAACTAATAGCAAGACATAAATGCTTAATTAATGTTAAAAATTAAAAGGAAAATGTTCAGAACAAGTGTTTTTTTTTTTAAATCCTGCTGGGAATTAATTAATCGTTCTAATCTAATCTTGCTGTTCCTGATTTTTAGTACTGTTATAGTGTAGGTACTCAATCAGGAAAAAACTCGTCTTTTCTATCAAGTTCCTGTATCATAACCCATAACTGAGTCTTGTTTTAAAATCTAAGGCTAAGGAAAGGTGAATAAAAGCCCAAACAGCTCTCAGTTATACCTGACCCACTTCTCAAGGTGACCAACCTGTGACTGGTTTGAATAGTTATGTGAGAAGCACCCTCCCCCCACCCCAGTGGTCATCAACTTGTGCTGTCATGCACTGGCCTGAGATGTACAGGTTTTCAAATTATCAAGAAGGAAATTGGCAAGAATTTTATGAATGCATGCAGTCTAAAATAGATCTACATCCTTGGGAATGTGAAACACGTCATTTTATAAATTGACATAGATTATGCTCTGTATCCAAACCTCCAGTGTTAGAGATCGGGAGCCCATATTCACTCGCTGTCTCACTTGGACAACTGATTCGTCATTATTATGTCCTGGTTTCCTCACCTGTACAATAAGCATAATAAAAAGACCCACCTCATAGAGTTTGTCAGGCTTAAATAGATTAAAATATGCAACATGCTTTGAATAGTACCTAGAATATTGTGGGCATTTTCTAAATGTTTTTATAGTTGCACAGCTGAATGACTATCTCTTTCAATACTTTGATCTCTATTTCTGTATCTATTGAGTTTATAAAGTAAAACATATTGACAAGGATAATATTGAGCTGTTATTGAGAGGTCTGGAGATGGGGAAACCTTCTGTGCATATCCTTCAAGAGCAATGCCTTCTAAAAGATGATTTTGTGAGTTTTCTTAAAAATAACATAAACTTTATTTTATTTTGCCAAAGAAGCAAACTTCTTGATGTGTATAATTTTAATCCATTTAAAAAGTGTGATTTGTTGATTTGGTTCCTTAAGTCCCTTCCTTTGACCAAACTCTTGATGGCTCTTTGCATTAGCCAATGTTTCTCTCTTCCTTTTTTATATTTTGTACATTGCAAACATTTTCACAAATTTCTATTCTTTCTTAGCTGAACAGCCCATGTTGTAGAACTGTAAATTTTATTTTAACTGATTGGTTAATGCCAACCTTTGAGCCTGATGCTTTTCTTATCTAGACTACACAGGGTTTAGTCTGGGCCACCTACTTAGTAATGGAGTTTGTGATTTGTGGGAGTTTTAGATGTAATTGAGAACACTTGTTTCCTTTGTTTCTGCTCAGAAATGCATTGTTTTTCAGCTATCATCAGTAACCATTGGTAAACAGCTATTACAAAAGCACTGTATATTTGCAGAGAGGAAAGTGGCATGAACATTTTTTATTACTGGAAACTCTATTTTAAAGTCCTTGTTTTAAGACTGACAGTCTAAAATTGACGAGGACTATAGAAGTGTAAAATAAAACATAACTTAAAAGTGCCCTATTAATAAAAACAAAAAAAAATTCCTTGAATTATCTGTACTTTCTGTATAATAGTGATTTTCATTTGCTTCATTAATGCATAGGAAATATCTCTAAAGTACTCAAAGCCATGCCTATTGGCTTTGAGCTTTACAGAACTCTTTCTAATTAAGTAATGCTATTCATCAAAATAAAATGGTGTTCCTCATTAGGATATTTGTAGTGGTGACATTACAAATATAATGAATTAAGATGTGCTAATCTCAGGTTTTGTGTCAAAATTAATGCCTCCTTTAATATGTAAAGCTATAAGCATTACAATTGCAAGCATTCAACCTAATAGCTTTTCTGTCAAGAGAGTTGGTTCAAAAATTCTTCCAGCAATCACTAATCTTCTTTAACTACAAAGAGTCTTAGTTTGACCTAACTTTAATGTAACATGGTTCAATATAACATGTAAGCTGATCCTCCATTAATTTTTACTATTTTGTTTTCACTTATTGACATAAGATATTTCATATAATGTGTACCTGCAAAAGTAAATATTTTTATGTTTACTTATTTATTTTTTTACATTTAGGCATTAGCTATGGGAATGATGACAGAATACTATCATTATATCTTTACCACTCTGGTGAGTAATCTATTAAAATATAAGGATAATATTTTAAATTATTATGATGATTTTTAGGATGAAAAATGTTGTTTTTGTTTTTTTGAGTGAGAAAAATTAATATAATGACTGGTACCTTTGTAATTGTATTTTATTTTATTCTGATAAAAGCCAGAAGGAATTATCATCAGAGAAAACTAATACACTTGGTGGTAAACTGGTGATTTTGAAATATTATGATTTCAGATAGCAATAAAAAATAATGTATATTTGAATTTTATATTGTTTCAGAGACCCTTCAAAACATAGTGGAAGACTTTAAAATCATTTCATGGAGAAAAATATTTTAGCAAAGTACATATTCTTCTATTGTTAACCCAGCTCTACTCACTTTACAAAAATCAAATTTACTGCAGCTACCTTTCAGTAGATTAATTTTTATCCTGCTTTTGCCTGTGTTTAGTTTGATTTCTTTAAAGGACATATGTTTTAATATCCATTAGCAAATAAATGTTACCTTTCTCTTTTGTCTTCACATACCCTTCACATGATTTTTCCTTAAAATGCATGAAAATCTGTCTTCATCCTTTTACTAAAGTTACTTATTATGTCTTCATCAATACATTTTTCTGGTTTTGATTTCCCCATGAAACAGTTCTCTCTCTGTTTCACTAATTATTTTCCAGCTCTCCCCAAAATATGGGAATATCTCCATGTTTGAGCCTCAGTCCAATTTTCTTTTTTCCTCATCAATTATAGTCTTCAGAATGGATAGATGTTTGGAAATTCAATTTTTACCTTTATTCAAATGAGGTTTAGATGTCCATCTGTAACATTCCTGAATTGTAGTATAGTGTTACATTGCTGAACCTTTCTGATTATTGTAGCATAATTTCAACATATCTCAAACTTAATATTTTATCCTCTAAATTGACCCTTCTTCTGATTTCTGTCAAAATTCCCATTGTCTCTGACCAACAAATTTTTATTGATTTTTCCTTTATTATGTTTCTAGGATCCATCTCATCCATTCCTTCAATTACCTGTTTAACCATTGTTTCTTTTGTTAACCTAGAAGCCTTAAACTTTGTCTCTTTGCTTTTAGGAGTCAAAAACCACAGCGGTATTAAACTACTAAAATGTAGCTGATTGGAATGACTTTTTATGATAGCAACTTTTCCTCCAATGGAGATTCTTCACTCAATAGGTTGTATTTTTTTGGTAGATGCTGGACTAACTATGCTGCATCTCAACATCCCTTCTTACCATATGACTTTTTGCAGCCTGTAATAAACTCAAGATGTGCAGGTGGAAAGGGAGTGGAGATCATGCAGTTGCATCTCAGTTCCACCACAAACAAAAGACTTTGGGGAAGTCAAAAGTATACCCCATAAGGATAAAGAATGTAACAACTACTTTAGAATTCAATATTTGAGCTCTTTAGATTTCAATTGAAAGTCTTATAGTTTGAGTCTCATCTAACTTTCCATTTTCTTCAACTACTGTTCTCCTTCATTAATTCTCTTTTGCAGCCAACAAATTGATTTACTTAAGTTTCCTCAATAGATTTTTGTATGTTCTCTAATTTTTGTGTCTTTATTCATATTTTGAATGCCTGTCTCCTTTTTGCCTATGAACAGCCTGCCCCTTCTGTAATGGCAGCTCAAATCCCATCTGCTCTTGAAGTCGTTTCTGACTGTCAGAGTTGAAAGTGAACTGTCTTGCTTTTGATTCCTGTTACAGTTATCACTTCTAATCTTTTACTGTCATGCATTATTTATTTACCTCTTGAATATATTGCAACTCCTTGGCTGGATTGTAAACATTGAAAAATAATGTTCCTGTATTTTTTTTTCACAGTGCATAGCATGGCTCACTCCAATTCCAGCTGTTCTCCACTTGATTTTTTTCCTGTAATCTAGTCTAGTGTAGCTTTATGAGTCAGAATCATGCTGTGCCCAGGACCAAAAGCATTAATCTTGCTCTGGTTCTGAATGTTATCTGTAAGATCTGAGCCTAGCTAATGCCAGCTCTAGAAAAGGTGAAAGTCCCACATACTATATGTTCTTTAGTTGACATCAGGCCAAATGGCTTTGACTTCATACCTTCTGGGAAAACAAAAGGACAAAACAAGAGCATTCACTATATACATACTAGAAAGAGCTCCAGAAATGAAAAGCATATGTTCTGGTGAAGTCATTGGGTAGGATATAAGACAAAGTAACTTCAAGGTTTCTACTATCTCCTTTTCAACCCACTCTTGTTAACTTTTATTTTCTCCCAGTTCTAAGTTTCATTAGTTAGAAGCTGAGTTTCACAACCTCCTTCTTTAGAAAACAAACCACCAACCAACCAAACAAAGAGAAACCACACACACAGACAACAAAAACAAAAGAAGTAACAATCAGCAGTTAAGCAGGGCATAGAAAAACACCTACTGTCAGTTAAAAGTAAAAGATTAATGCATAAAATTTAAGGGCAAGCTTTCCTTAACAAGGAGAAGAAAATTTATGCAAATGTTATAGGTTGGTTGTAGATGCTTTGATGAATAAATATAAGATCTATACATACATGTTTATGAACAAAGCATAAATATTTGTAATAGCAAAGTATGAGGGCTATATATTTGAATACTGCTGATTTGTAATGTTTAACATAATTTGAGGCACAATGGTGTTCACCACTCCAAGAGAAACACGAATAAGTGACTATTTCAGTAATACATGCCTGTTAATATACTTTGTTGATGATAATGCTAAGGTATTTGTCTTTCAGGACCTCTTTGCTCTAGATGTGGAACCCTACCGATACAGTGGTGTGAATATGACAGGGTTCAGAATATTAAATACAGAAAATACCCAAGTTTCCTCCATCATCGAAAAGTGGTCAATGGAACGGCTCCAGGCACCTCCAAAACCCGATTCAGGTTTGCTGGATGGATTTATGACGGTATGAATACCCACTTAAAGATTAGTTTGTGTGTTTCTGAGTAATATTGCACAAATGATTAAATCCTCGGGATCTAAACTTCAGTTTGTTTGGTTTTAAACGCTTGCTCTCAGAGCTATTACTGCACATAATTTTACGAACAGTTTTTTATAATCAATTTTGGGTGGCAAATTTACAGTTTCATCTAAGTATCTCAAAAGGCTTTACAACTATTAGTGGAAGACCGCAATGTAAGGATTTCTCTAAAATTGATTAATATCATATATAGGATAGATTAGAAATGTAAAAGAAGATGTTAACCTGATACTTATCGTTATGATCTTAGCTATCAATAAATGATTACTCTTCATCCTGTTGATTTAATATAACTCATGCCATATGGATGACATACTTTGCATAATAATCTCCTGTGAGTTACTCAATCTTTAATGCTCAAGACTAATCAATTATCACCTCTAGGTTCTAGTTTAAGCTGGATTAACAGCATACACTGTGAGAAGGATATAAATCTTCTATAACTTAATAAATTTAGTTGTTTATGGTAGTGCCGTTCAATGAAAATCTGAAAGAAGGCGTGTGCATAATTTAAAATTTTCCATGTTAAAAACACAAAGAGGAAAATGTATATGGAAGTTAGAACATGATATACACAGTTTACTCTCAAATGTCTAGAAGATAAGTAATAGATAGACAAAATGATGTAGCAAATGTGAGAAAATATTAAAAGTTGTTAAATCTGGATATCTTGGAGGGAGCATATTGGAGTTCTCCATGTTGTTCTTTTGTTATTTTTGCAACTGTTCAGTAAGTTTGAAATTATTTCAAAATAAAAAGTTAAAAAAACACACAAAGAAACAGGTAAAAATCAGTTACTAATATATTTTATGAAGGTACTATGTAAAAAACACTGTTATTTAAACAGATAATCAGTTAAAATTTGGACGTGTTTTGCATTCTGTTTTCTATTAAATCTTTGAAAGCAGATGAATGTTTGATATATCTTAGTTCATACTAATCACTTTTCAATAGTGCTCAATAGTCACATGTGGCTTATAGGTCTGTGTAGATTTATAATATGCTATTCAAACAAATTATAAATGCCAGAAATATTCTCATTAAATTAAATGCAAATCTAAATCTGTGACTAAATTATCTCTGCAATTCATGAAATAGCACAGCACTTGGACAATATTTGCATTTCTTAGGTCATTACCATTTGTTTTTAATAAGTGCCAGTCTGAGCAGATACTTTATATAAACATTTACTATGCTGAGGTATGGAAAATTTTTTTTCTGTGATGATTGTAATTGTTCCTTAATTGCTTCAGTGAGGCTTCAAAATATCTTTCCCTTTCTTTCTTTACCTCTCTCCTTCTTCTTCCCTTCCTTCCTCCCTCCCTTCCTTCCTTCTACCTTCCTCCCCCCCCCGCCTCTCTCTCTCTCTTTTATTAGAGAAGTTGTGTATTTATAGACCAACCATGCATAAAATACAAGATTCCCTCATATCACGCTATTATTAACACCTTGCATTGCTGTTGTACATTTGTTACAATTAATGAAAACACGTTTTTATAATTATACTGTTAACTATAGTCCATGGTTGAACTTAGGGCTCACTGTGTAGTGCAGTTCCATGTATTTTTCCTTTTTATTTTGTTCTGGTAACGTATATACAACCTAAAATTTCTTCTTTTAATCATCTTCATATATACAATTCAGTCCTGTTTATTATGCTTACAAAGCTGTGTTACCATCACCACCGTCCATTACCAAAACATTTCCATCATTCCAAATAGGAACTCTATACATTTTAAGCCTTAACTCCCTATTCCTTATCCACACTCTGTCCCCCCAGTAACCTATTCTAGGTTCTGTTTGTTTGTCCTAAATATTTCATATAAGTGAGATCATGCAATATTTATTCTTTTGTGTCAGGCTTATTTCATTCAACATGATGCCTTCAAGATTCATATATGCTATTGCATGTATCAGAACTTCATTCCTTTTTAGGACTGAATGATATTGCACTGCATACATGTACCACATGGTACTTATCCATTCATTGGTTGTTGAATACTTGGGTTGCTTCCATCTTTTGACAATTGTGAATAATGCTGCTATGAACAATGGTATGAAAATATCTCTTCAAGTCCCTGTTTCAGTTCTTTTGGGTATATACCTAGAAGTGGGGTTGCCAGGTCATATGGTAATTCTGTACTTAACTTTCTGCCATCAGCGATGAATGAGGGTTCCAATTTCTCCACATCCATTCCAACACTTGTAATTTTCTGTTGTTTGTTTGTTTGTTTGTTTTTTGTTTAACAGAGGCCATTCTAGTGGGCATCTCATTGTGGTTTTATTTATATTTCCCAGATGGCTACTGATGTTGTACATCTTCTCATTTGCTTTTTGGCCATTTGCTTATCTACTTTGTTGAGATGTCTGTTCAAGGCTTTTGTCCATTTTGAATTAGGTTGTTTCTTTTTATTAAGATGAAGGATTTCTTTATATATTTGAGATATTAAACCTTTATCACATAAGTGATTTCTAAATATTTTTTCCCATTGTGCAAGATGTCATTCTAATTTCATGATAAAGTCCTTTGAGGTGCAATTTTTTTTTTTTTGGTAATTTTGATGAAGTTCCATTTATTTGTTTTTTCTTTTGTTACTTGTTTTTGGATGTAAAGTGTAACCTTGCTGAATACAAGGTCCTGGAGATGTTTCCCTACATTTCCTTCTAGGAAATTGATAGTTCTACATTTAGGCCTTAAAATTTTTTTGAGTTGATTTTTGTAAAAATTGTGAGGTAGGGGTTCTTCTTTCATTCTTTCATAATGGAAATCTAGTTTTCCCAGCACTATTTATTGAAGGGACTATTCTTTCCCACTTGAGTGATGTTTGTCTCCTTGTCAAAAATCATTTGGCCATAAATTTGGGGGTTGATTTCTGAACTCTAAATTCAATTCCATTGGTCTATATGTCTGTCCTTGGGCCCGTACCATGCTGTTTTGATTACTGTTGCTTTGTAATAAGTTTTTAAGATCAGAAAGTGTGAGTCCTCCAACTTCATTTTTCTTTTTCAAGATGACTTTGGTTATGTGGGGCTTTTTACTCTTCTATATAAAATTGATGATTGGCATTTCTATTTCTGCAAAGAAAGTTTTTGGAATTTTATTAGATTTGCATCAAATCCGTAAATCACTTTGTGTGGAATTGACATCTTCCAAACCATAGAATGCCTTTCCATTTATTTAGGTCTTCTTTGATTTCTTTAAGCAATGTTTTGTAGTTTTCTGTGTAGTAGTCCTTTTCATCCTTCATTACATTTATTCCTAGATATTTGATTCTTTTAGTTGTTATTTTAAATGGAATTTTTTTCTTGATTTCTTCTTCCAGTTGCTCCTTTCTTGTATATAGATACGTTACTGATTTTTTGTGTTGATCTTGTACCCCACCATTTTGCTGAATTTATTTACTAGCTCTAGGAGATTTGTTGTGGATTTTCAAGGTACTTTTTTTTTTTTCAAAGTATGTTTTTGATGTTATAGCAAGTTAGAGAGAAAATTTGATATTTTCCCCCTTAACAGAGGATTTAGTGATACAAAGTGAATGGTTTTCCTAAAGACTATTGAGGATTCATGTTTGCCACCAAGGCACAAACTTTCTGATATAAAGAAATAAAAAGATATCTTTTAGGGAGAAAACCTACTATAATTTGAGAAATATAGCTATAGTAATTTTTTTTAAGAAATCATAAAAATGTCTACCCCTTCTCAAATAAAGAGATGGTTGGCTATTTCTATTATTTTAAACTAGGATAATATTTGGGAAACTTTAAATGGGGGAAAAACTATATAACCTTAAAATAAAGTTATTTTTTCTTCTGAAATATAAATAGATTTAAAATAGCTACACTGTGTAAACATGACAATTATTGTATTCTATTTCCATTTTAATGATGTATCAAAATTTTGGCATAGGACAATATAATCTTTAAAAATTAAATGGACACGGTATGCCCTTCCATCTATTTAGGTCTTCTGTGATTTCTTTTAGCAGTTTTTTGTAGTTTTCTTTATATAGGTTTTTTGTCTCTTTAGTTAAATTTATTCCTAGGTATTTTATTCTTTTAGTTGCAATTGTAAATGGGATTCGTTTCTTGATTTCCCCCTCAGCTTGTTCATTACTAGTGTATAGAAATGCTACAGATTTTTGAATGTTGATCTTGTAACCTGACACTTTGCTGTACTCGTTTATTAGCTCTAGTAGTTTTGTTGTGGATTTTTCCGGGTTTTTGACGTAGTATCATATCATCTGCAAACAGTGATAGTTTTACTTCTTCCTTTCCAATTTTGATGCTTTGGTAACAGAGTCCAGCAGGAGGTAGAAACAGGGTAAGATAATGGGTAATTGGAGCTGAAGAGATACAGACTGTGCAACAGGACTAGATACAAAAACTCAAAAATGGACAGCACAATAATACCTAATTGTAAAGTAATCATGTTAAAACACTGAATGAAGCTGTATCTGAGCTATAGGTTTAGTTTGTTTGTTTGTTTTTGTTTGTTTGTTCGTTTTTGTTTTTTTTTGTTTTTTACTATTATTATTACTTTTATTTCTTTTCTCTATATTAACATTCTATATCTTTGTCTGGTGTGTCGCTAGTTCTTCTAAACCGATGCAAATGTACTAAGAAACAATGATCATGCATCTATGTGATGATGTTAAGAATTACTGATTGCATGTGTAGAATGGTATGATTTCTAAATGTTGGGTTAATTTCTTTTTTTTTCTGTTAATTAATAAAAAAAAATTAAATGGATACTGTCTTTTGAACTGTTATTTTCATTATGTGTATTTATAGTTTTTATCATATATGCTTTCTAGCTCTCCTTACCCATTCTTTAATTTCAGAATGGATACCTTATCATTTCAGTTATTCAAAAAACATTTATCTGGGTGGGCCATGGTGGCTCAGTAGGCAAGAATGCTTGCCTGCCATGCCAGAGGACCTGGGTTCGATTCCCGGTGCCTGCCCATGTAAAAAAAATAAAAAATAAAAAAAATTAATTAATTAATTAAAAAAAAACATTTATCTAATGGTTTCACCAATAGTAAATTATTGGACAGCATGACAATTTTAACTCTAAAATTTCACGTATTATTGTTATAGTGCTGATGTTTTTCCCCTAATATGCCCAAGGATTGCTCTTGATTCTCAGAATTGTAAAATCATCTGATTTTCTTTGATGCCCTCTGTTACAGTGTACATGTCATCCCTTGAAACAAAGTGCTTTTATCTTTTAGTAAATTATGAAGACTATTGAGAGATAGGTGAATACAGAGAAAGATGTTTAATTTCCTATCTAAGAGGTAAGGGCTCTTGACCTTCAGAGGATGGAGCAAGGTGTTAGCAGGACTACAGGTCTGGGTACTGTCCTTCTAACAGTCCCTTCTTCCTCCCTCTGTATTTCTTCATGTTGATTGTTCTGAACTGGCAGGTGACTTGGTGGGAGCAGATAAAATAAAGAAAAAAGACTGGTTCATATGTTTGCTTGTACATTGAAAATATGGGGCATTGTATATAGATCATAGATTTTGAAATCTTTAGAGGAATTTCCAATATCAACATTCTTCCCTCTGGTATAGTAATGAAAGTTTCTCAATTGGCATATTAAATAAGAAAGAAGTGAAAAGTTTTCACATTTGGGGGATAATTGCTCCTTCATTTATATATTTTAATTTGAGGTACTACAAGATACAAAGATTTCACCAGATGATTTACATGAGAACATTTTTAAAATAAGTGGATTGAAGATATATTACTAGTATGAGCCCCTTTTGAATAATATTTCCTGTCTAAAAGTGGGTACCAGCAATTTATTTTATTATGTATTAAATAAAGCATAGAGTATAAAGTATTTTGGAAGTAAATATGAGGTTTGTCATCAAGATAAATGTTTGTTCCAAAATAGATACAGATTTATATTTATTTAAATAAATACAGCTTTTTTTAGAATATAATATATTTTCAAATATATTTGAAGTAATATATTTTCAATGTTTTCTTTATAAAGAAAGATAATTTATACATTAGTTCTTAATTACAAATATACCTGATTGTTATAAAAACAAAAATAATATGAGATCTCCATAAAAATGTTGGTATTTTTATGCCTTGCGTCAATATTCATTTTTACCACTTAACATTAGAAGTGTAAGCATTTTCCCAAGTTATTTCACATTTAGGAAAATAAATTAATAGGCTATTTCCACAATGAATGGTATTAGGAAATTAAGAGAATTCCAGTTAGAAAAGAAAAGAATTATAGCCTGGCATTATGGCATTGGCAACATTCCCTTCAGTCAGTTCATCAGATCTCAGTGTTGATATATTTCTTGTTCTTTTTTTTTTTTTTTTTTCTCTCTTATTGTCCCATACAGAAATGGGGTTATCAGCAAAGTCCCTAGTGCTTGGAGCAAGACCTATTATTATCAGTATCATAGTTATTTGTCACTATGTAAGTTCATAGTGCTTATACTTTCACATCCTTTCTTCATGTTTGATTTATAAAAGGAAACAATAAAACAGATTCATGAGAACTTTTCTGTTGAGTTAGCATCTTAATTGACCCCTGGGTTAACTGTTTTCAGCAAAATGACTATTGACTGCAGAGCCACTTCTCCAGTAGTTATTCTTTCTTTATTGTCTGGGGTCTGGCCATAGTAGCTCTGTAAAATTTTATCCTCACTTGGTATAAATCCATCAAGGAAACAAGTCATACAGCATAAACAGCTTCTATCTAGTCAAGCAGGAAGAAAGGAAGCCCAATCCTTTTCTTCACAAATGAGGTTGTTTTTTTCACCCCTGATGTCACCTTTCTCCCAGTCTCCCATGTGCACACACTGTAATCCATTTTTTCTAAACTCCTCTCCAGACGTACGCCCTTGTTATAAAACCCTTTCTTTATTCTATGAAGTATTCACAAATTTCTATACTCTTGGGGGGTGTGGAAATCTCATTCATTGAGCTGCATCCCTCCCCTTTACTACAGGATCAGATGATATTCTTCCCAATTTTCTGCCCAGACTTCGTCAATTACTTTTTTTAATCCCATTTCCCATAGGGTGGGGATTCACTTTATCCATCAGAGGTGAATGGTGACTACATTCATTATTGATTTATTGAGTTTGCAACAATCTCAAGTGAAGAGAACCAAATCAGGTGCAAAAACTTCAGGGTAAATATTAAGCAGTCTAGCTATATCCTGGAACTTCTTCCCACTGCTTCCTATATGCCCATGCATATCAATATTGAGGTACCTATATTTCTTCCAGTATCTTAAAAATTACCCATGCTATTTTTTTCTTACATCAATACCACATGTATTTCTTCACAGTTTAGGTCTACAACGCTGATCAATAATAGTTTTATTGGTTGGCTTTATCATTTGGATTATATGTGTGCTCTATCATTTATGTGTTTTATATATAACCATATAACCACATTATTAAAGTTTAACTCCAGTACTTTTGTTTGTGTTCTTATTCCTTTCCCAATAGGCCTTGTTATCTGAGTCCCCTGCCATTAGGTCAGTACCTGATGAAAAGTAGATGCTCATATTGAAGGAGTGACTGCCTTGAATACATGTGTATGTTAATTTGGTTTAATCATATTACATTAGTGTTCTAATTACTAGGTCCCCTCATTTCGCCAAATATATCCTTTAAAGCTTTTTTTTTTTACTTACTTGTACTTTATTATCAAGATACCTAATCACTTGGAAAATTCAATTAAGCTAGTCACAATTATTTTGTAGCAAAATACCTTAAAAGATAATATCTTAGAAGCACTTTTGATGAAATAATAAAGTTCAAGGAGTTAGAAGTATAGTTTCCCATTCTCTTTTACAAAAAGAAAGGGAGGATGTTCCTAAGATAGGTAAGCCTTTATATGTTTACATTAATGCTCCCCTAACAATGATTTCTTTATAACAAGAGACCACTGCCCTAAAATGTTATGATTTCTTTCATCGTTTGATTATCTTAAAAGATCAAAATCATGTCTGCACTACTCAGCAGGGAGCAAGTTTACATACTAAGGGAGCCCTGGTGATCACTCTGTTACTTTAAAAAGATTTCCTTTTAGAGAAGTCAATGAAAACAGAACAATGGCGAAATAAAGTATAACCAAAAAAGGCTTTCATTTGTTACTAAAACTGTAGGCCTGCCCTTGCTGTTACCTATTTGTCTTAAATAGTTGCAGCTATTTTTTGATCAATTCAACTGAAATGAGAAAAAATATAAGGCTTTGCAAGGCAGTGAATCAAATTAACTAACCATTTTTAAGTCAATAAATGCATTTTTGAAAAAGTTGGCATTTATCTCATATTCCGCTGTAATACCAGAAGTATTAAACAAGTAGCAAAATAATGAATTAATTATCCCTTCCTTGATCAATTTTAATTGCATGCATTTTGCATATCAAGCTCCATGATGAAGATGATATCATAATTTCAGAAGATAAAACCATCTTTCTAAGCATATCTCATATCTTGGTAGAAAAATCTTATTCAAACTTTTATTGTTGACTTCTTCCCAGTTTAGTATTTTTTTTATTAATCCTGTTTACCAGTTCTTTCTTTGACTTCTCATTAAAAGTCCTTCTTTTCCATGCTGTTTTGTGATAGTAGGAAACAGACATGTATTCTCCAGGTATTTTACATAACCATTTAATATTTTGTCAAAAAATGTGTAACATTTCACAGAATTTTTTGACATAAGTAATAGTTTTATTTTTGCCATTACTTCAGAAGAAATATTTTGGGGTCCATAATATAATCAAATCTGTCATAAATTTTTGTGTAAAATATTTCAGAGTATATAGTAAAGTCATGTATGCACAACATTCATTCTGTTTATATATGTCTGATTTAATGAATGGTACAGGGCGTGGAGTGGTGGCATAAACAACAGAATGCCACTATATTTTTTCATTTTATATGGGTAATAATCTTCCATGATGTACAAAGCTGTAAGTTGCGTCTAAATATAAATAATACAAATGACCTAATAAACTCAATTTTTTGATTAACATATTCTAATTACCTTTGTTCATTGGCATATTAAATAATCAGCTTTTCTCTAAAGTTGATAAAAAGATTGAATTTGTATTTTAAGTAATTGTTCCATGCATAAAATGTGGCAGGTGCAATGAAGCATTATCATCATGTGATGCTAATTTTTAGGTTACTTTTTAAACTTTTCACTTCTTAAGAGCCAAATTTATCTTCAGAGCATTGATCAAAGATTGTGTGATACCAACTTGCAAAGAAAGGATAAATACATTTCTACTCACAATTTTCCTCAGCTTCTTATTTTATATTTAACAAGTACATAGTCACATATGGATAAGACTAATCACATATGGTGGGAAGCAATATCACTAAATAGAAATCGATGTTATTCAGGAAGGAGAACATTCGATGTCAAGGACACCTGAGAAGGTAAAGCCCAATACATTGGCAAAAGGTCACATTCAGTATTCCAGAATCTGGGAACTGGCAGTGTCCTGAGATGTAGGACTCCATATCTGGCCTGGGGCACCAAGGTAGAATTACTAAATGCAACAATGCAACCATGTAAAAGCAAAATTCCAAGTAGATTATTGCGCTGCTTTGAAAATATTATGAACCCCAGAAAAGCCATGTTTTAATTCTGATCTAGTCTTGTGGGGGCATCCATTTCTTTCAATCTTGATTCAATACTGTAGGGTGGAATCCTAATGGCATACCCAATTGTGGATGTGACCTTTTAATTAGATGAGGTGTGACTCCACTCATTCAAGGTGGGTCTTGAATAGTTTACTGGAATCCTTTAAAAGAGGAAACATTTTGGAGAAGGTTCAGAGCCGACAGAGAGAGCAGAGACATGTACGTTTGGAGATGTTTTTAGCCCAGCATTGCTTTATGAGACGTTAAGCAAGCCAGAATTTGGAGAAAGCCGAGGGAAGCCAAGAGATGAAAGCCAGCCCTGGATAAGCCAAGTGAGGAACTCCCACAGGAGCAGAGGCTGAAAGCAATGGAACCAGGAGCAAGGGACCTACCTGCAGGTGCCAGCAGCATGACTGCCCAGCTGACAGAGCTGTTCTAGACAGAATCAGCCTTTCTTGAGTGAAGAAACCTGTTTTTGATACCTTAATTTGGACATTTTCACAGCTTTAGAACTGTGAACTTGCAACTTTTATTGCATTTTTGGCAGCTTAACAAACTAATTCAATTTTCTAGAAAATAAAGCATCAGATTTTGAAAATCTGATACAAGCTGGCATAGGGTACAATGTAAAGGTAATACCAAATGGTCAGGTAAATGCATGATTGAATCTGTTACTGTAGTTGACGCTCAGGTTAGAATAGCATTAACAGCAAATTTAACTTCATGTTCAATGTCTTGGATTAGGGGAATGTGTTAGGAAACCATGTAAATAAAAGCAATATAGATAAAACTAGAATAAAATGTTTCCATATAAGTTAATCAATAGATAACTATAATTGTGTAACATTTAACATGTTAAGAATTCAGAACAGTCTAAGAAAACATGCAATTCTGGTGGAAACTATTAATATATAGGGAGTAAATAATGGAACTGAGTTTTAAAAATGACAAGACATCTTACTACTCAGATAAATATTTGTAATATATCACCAAGTGGTTTTAGATAAGTGAATTTACTATTGCCACAACTATATTACATTCTCCTCATTGGAGAAACTCTGGGTCTATTTCCAAATATACAGAACATATTTTCTGTTTATCTATTTATATTCAGGGTAAAATATGCAGAACTAAGCTCTATTTTAGAATGGAGAATGGTTTGCGAGGGAGCAGACTTATGATAATTATCATTGAAACTATTATTTTTCCTCTATTAGTTCCATTTTATTCTAATTTTTAAAAATTTTATTTCAGGTCCTTCCCCCAAACCGCAATTATTGAAATTCAATACCTTACAAAAGATATTTTTGCCTTGCCACAATCTTTAAAATTTATAATTATATAAGTACCTATATTTATATACCATTTTATGTGAAACATGTTTATATATTATCTATTATTTATATTTATACAAATTCATGTTGCTCTTAAGTGCTGTTGTGAATAGTGAGCTTTATTCTACTAATATATTTCTATTTACTAAAAAGATAGCATGACTAATTGCAAATAGTAGGATAATTAGCATTTATAATATATAGCCCTAAGATACTTAATATAAGATTTTGGCAGATTTTGTTATTAAATACTAGCTATTAACTATGTATAAAATATTCATAATTATGCAACATACTTAACTGCAGATTCAATTAATTTTGGCCTCAGTATTGTGTCAATATTTAAGAAATTTTCCCTCTTAACAACTGTGATTTATGACAAATAAATTGCAGCTTTTTTGTTATGCTCAATTTTAGGAGTTTTATTTAAAAATTGAGATCACTGAAAAATATTGCAAGTAAATCAAGTACATAGCATAAAATAAAATTTATATTATATACAAAACAAATCTTATACCACAGAATTTTGTGTATGTAAGTATATACCACAGTATATGTGTTCCTATTTTTTATTTTCAAATAGCCCTAGCTCTGGATCCTTCCAATGTAGAAATTTTCCTCCTTCTTTGTTCCAAAGAATTATCTGATTTTTCTTTTACTAGAAATGGGAAAATGAATTCTAAGGACTCTAGATGTGTAGCAACCCTAAGAATATCAACTTGAACAATAATTATATACACACTTTGTGTCTAGTCTATAAATGGTACCTGCTACCATTCATATTTGAATGCCTCTATCATAAAATAGTAGTAATTGCTAAAATGTATTTAATGCTTACTACATCTTAGTACTGCTATTGCCTCATTTCCTCATGATGACATCGTGAGGAAGTTATAATCCTCATTTATACATACAGGCGTATAGAATAGGTAGTTTGCATATAAAGGAAGATGTCTGGATATTGGTCAGAAGCAAATATAAGGGCTTAATTATCCAGAACAAAAATGGAGTATGATAAATTAGAAACCAGCAAAAAATGTTACATAGTTGTGTTATTACATTTACTGCTTCTTAACTTTAACATAGGGCTTCGTACCAATTTTGGGTAAGGCAGAGGGTAGCTATTTTATTAGACCCTCTTATTTCCTTCCCAAATAGATTATATTCATAAACAGAAGTCAGAAGCCAGGATTTGAATTCCAATCCCACTTGTTTCTAATGTTGTTACTTTAGGCAAGTACTTATTCTCTTTGGGGCCTTACTGTCCAATAAAAATAATAAATTTCAATGAGTTGTCATAAAAATCAAGAGATAATAAATTAAAATGTACAAAAATTTGACCTAAATGGTTTTCTATAATAAGGTTTATTATTTCCTCTTCTCTAGTCCTCAGTGCCTTACATACAGCACAAATTTTGACACACTATTTTACTATCATTTATTATCTAATATGCAATAACATTGGCTTAGTTATTTGGTGTGTGTGTGTGCTTACATGTTTTCATATATATATGTGTGTGCATTACATATGTATTCATATGTGTTAAATGGTTAATTGACATAGAAGCCCTCAAGAAGTTTCATATATAATCTACTTAGAACTTGAATATAGTCTTAAAAGAGGAGCTCAATCTGGCGATTTGAAATGCACTATCAGAATGATATATCTCTATTTAGAAGATACTAAATTTAGCCAGAAGTTTATCGAAATGGTATGGACCATTTATTTCCTTTCAAACAACAGTTCATTTCATTTTCAGGTTAGAAAGATGGCAATTTGGGCATATAACTAAAAGATGAATCCTTGCTCAAGTTTTATATGACCTTTATGCCAGTTATAGGAAACTGGTAAATCTGTTCTATTTACATTTTAGAGCAAGAGCTTTGCAATCAGAATCACCTGACTTTTGAAACCAAAATCTTATTATTTCCTATCTAAACTTCTGCTAATTATTAACATCCCTGAGCCTCAGATGCCTCATATTTAATCACTACATTATAGTATCACTATGAAGATCCAATACAGAACTTTTATATTGGTAAATGCAGGCATATAGTGGATCCTCCAGGAACACTATTTAATTTAAAGCAAACACTACTTCTGCACTTTAGTGCAAATGCTATTTCTGTTCAGAGTAAAGTTCACCGTTGTCAAAGAATCTTTTGATGCCCTATCTGTACAAATGTGACAACTGAGTAAGAAAGCAATTATGTAAGTACAACTTTTGCTGAAAGCTAAAAGTAGGTAATTGCTTAGTTTAATGGGCTGGATGAGATTAGTTGAATGAAAGAACCAAAATCATTGCTAGTTTTAATATAAAATTGTTGTTCATTTCATGACACTGGTATTTCAGTAATTATCTTTACAATATAAAGATGATGGAAAAAAGTATAACCTATGTGGTTTTGATATGCAAAGGCCTAAGAAATGGTCAAGGATCTATTCTGATGCTCCAATTTCCTAGATATGCTTTGCCAGTACTACTTAAACCTACATTAATAAATCAAAAGAACATTTCATACAAAATGAAATGAAGAGTTTTAGGGTGAATTTGCCTAAGGGATATTAGGAATTCTCTTGCTTTATTATTCAGAGAGGAAATATTATGTTGATCTTTCATTTGCCTTTCTAAAAGAATTCATAAATATTTTATTCACTGATCTTCAGAACACCCTGTGACCAAATTGAACCAGGAAGGAAAAGTAAAGTTATTAAAGAGACACAGATGTTGAAGTTTTACCCAATCAATCCTTCATGAAAAATCTCTGATTTATTATTATTCATTAATTAATTCTCCAAATATTTATTGACCATTTAATATATGCAATATGTTCATGCAGAAGATGAGGAAATAGATAAACAGATAGATATAGATAAATAGATAGATAGATAGACAGATAGATAGATGGATAGTCTTCACCCAAAGAATTATCAGTGTAATAAGGAAAGCGTTAAATAAATTGAAAAAAATATGCTGATATATAATGAGAGATGTGTGTAGAAAACAGTAAGTTTAAATGGCAGTTTAGTCGCTCTTTGTTTAGTTTGTAAATTATAACTTCAAGTAAAATGACAACTTATGAATGCTACGTACCCAGAATAACAGGAATGAAAGTTTCTCCTCTCTTGGTATTTCTGCAGTGAACATGGTTAAAAATGTACCTTCCTTTGATAAGTCCAAGGAGCTCAGAGATTTGATTGAGTTGACCCAGCTGGGGGAGGGGATCACAGTCTCCACAGCAGGATGCCCAACTCAGATGTGCCCTATTCAAGCTGGAGAATTCCAGGTTTGAGACACTCCAGAAAGAGCTACCATAGTCTTCCTACTTTTTTGCTAGGAAAACAACAACAACAAAAACCATGGCAGTCAAACTGTTTCCTCTATAAGCCGTCCTTTTGTTGACTGGTGTTGGGGGCAATTTTTGCCACTTGTCTCTCTCTAAGTAAGGTCTGATCATAGACCAATATAACCAGTGCTCAGTTTCACTCTAAAACTGGCCTGGACTCCCATTGTCTCAGCTTTTTGTTAGCCCTTTAGCTTACACGTAGAAACTTGCATCTGTGTGCCTGCCTATAGTGCCAGTGTGGTTGACTCAGGGGTCCCACGTCAGTCACAGGTTGTTCCCACATGCAGGCCTTCCTGAAGACTCCCAAAGCCTAGTCCAAACTGTGTCCTTTCTAGGACACAGGCTAGGGACTGTTTTTTCCCACCTGCCCTCACTTGAGCAGCTTCAGTCCCTCAGAGATATTGAGTTGAGATTTTGATTGTTTCTCTCCTGAGAGTTTCCTTGATGATCCTGCAAATTTACCCACTTCCTTTCCAGCAAATTTCAAGGCCCTGGTGCTGAGTGGGGTAAAGAGCAGTCTGTAAAACCAAATGTATGGTTGCAATGACTACCAGAGAAATGGTGCAGAGTTGACCGTTACATACTTAAATAGAAACAGGTCACTCAAAGGATTGGCCCAGAACAAGAAAATCTCTGCCAAGAAAATTTGATGTTTCTATCTTTCAACATAGAAATAAAGTACTATTACTAATAACAATAGTAATTACTATTATTTTTATTATTTTAGCATCATTAGATATCAGGCACATCTGCTGATTTTTATAAGGGTTCAATAGATATGATTGGAAAAGGAATTTTGATGGAAGTAGTACTTAAGCTGGATCTTAAATGTGAATTTAAGCATAAAACAGCATTTTGATAAGAGTAAATAGGGGCACTAAAGCCATACTAGAAGAGGAGAATGGAATGCCATTGAACGTTTTAGAAAAGAAGACTGCAGTGAATGTAATATTTACTATTAACTATATATGCACTATTTGCTAACCATTATGGCATTTGTGGTAGTTATCAAAACTATGTGCTTGGCTTATACTCTCTAATTCTCACAAAAATGCTATAAGGATTGCACTATTTCTCATTTTACAGATGATTTTAACTGATACACAAATATGTTTAATATTTTGTCCAAGGACATTTGACTAGGAAGATAGAGGCTAAGTTTTACATCTAGGTTTTTCGAACTTGATGGCTTGTGCTCTACTGGCTCTGACCTGCTCCCGAGAAGGTTCATCTGACAACTACATCCACGTGCGTCAGATGCACTAGCAGAGGGAGGCAGGAAGCTGCAATTCAGGCCTACATTAATAATGACTAGTGGTAGAGCAGAGGGGCTCAAAGGAATGATTGAGCAGGATGGGCCTTTTGAGATAAGAAAGTAGAACTAGGAGACAAAAGAGGTCTTTGAGCTTTCCAGTTTAAGACTTTAGTGCTTTTAACAGAAATATGGCTGTCTGGAGGAAGTGGTGGCCTGGGAAGGCTATGGTGTCAACTGCAGATATGCAGAATTTGAGATGATGGCGACACCTAAAGGAAGAGGACTCACAAGGACTTGGAGAATTGTTTCTTATTGCGGTAATGCCTTATTGTTATTTTTTTTTTTTCAGAAACGGGAAAACATTTCAAACTCTGTGGGTGCATGTGTACTCCCCTTCATAGAAAAGGACTAGATGGCATGTTTGGCTACCTAGACTAAGCAACCCTGAAAGAGAGGGAGTTTAAGAAGTGTTGAATGGCAATTAAAGAATTACTGAATCTTTAAGTGCCTTTGTTTCTTAGTAGACATGCCAGGGCAGCCTGAGGCGCCACACTGAATGTGTCTCAGTTCTTGGAAATATGCCTTGGAAGAAGAGCTGTTAATTTGAATCCTGAGCCTGACTTCCATGCAAAATATTATTCTCACTAAAGGTTGCCTTTAAAATCAACATTTCAGATACCATTCTAAGTCTTTAGGTATTTATTCCTCTCCCCAAATCCTTTGCTTTATCAAAGGATAATGAGAAATGAATGTGGTAAATTAATGATTGTGAAATATCTTTAGAATATGAACTGCTCTAGTCCCTAAGGCAGGTGCTATAAATTTAACCGCAAAATCTTGCATAGTTTTCTAAATTTGAGGGCCTGCTAGACTAAAATTTCATTTTCAGTAAAATTTTAATCAATATCACAGTAAGGTAAACACAGATGTTATCCATTTACTCAATTTTTTTTTGGGGGGGGGGGTACGTGGTCCGAGAATCAAACCTGGATCTCCTGCATGGAAGGCGGGCATTCTACTACTGAATCACCCTTGCACCCTTTCCATTTACTCACTTTTAAAAGCAACATAAATATTTTTGAATATTTAGAATTATTTATTTTGTACTATACAGATGATACATTTTGTTGAAAAATGCATAAAGTACAAAAGTACACTAAATAAAATTAAAATTATCCAGCAACACAGCAAGCAAACAGAATGACAATGATGTTTTTAGAGATGAGTGAATACTCAACCCTTCTTGCCTTAACTGATTCACTAGATTGATCAATGCTTTCCATCCCCTAGTTAAAATACAAGGATTGATACCCAGAGTACCCTGAAAATTTACTGCTAGTAGGGTACTCTAGCATGTTCTGCATTTTACCCCACAGTTAAATATTGTTAAAAAAGTGTCAGTAGTGTTTCTTTCAAAACTAGTTTATGTTTTTGTACTTTCATTAAATTGTTGTTTTGTATTTATTAAATTATTCAATTAAATATTATACAAACTAATAAGATACAAGAGCAAATCAAAACAAAAATTCCATAAAAACAAAGATGATTACATTGGAAAAACCTGATAAAGGCAAATTGTTTAAAATACTTTTATGAACATGTGAGCAGAACAACTTTGAAAGGTAGATTCTGCATATGTATTATTTTGCTAGTGTCAATTTATTCTTACTTCTTTTAAAAAAACTGAAGCAGGAAATTGGGGATAATCCATTTTGCATGGTGCTTATGCAAAATGAGAGGAATTTCAATCAGCAGATGCATGAAGTCTTTGATCTATATTAATATATTTAGGGATAAATTTACAATTAAATGGTTTACATTAAAATAAAAATTTTAAGCTATATATGCTTTAATCTACCATCTTAATTAATCAAATATTATTAGTCTTGAATGCGTTGGAAAAGAGGTTGTCCATGTATTTATTAATTTTTTCTGTCCCCTTGTAAAATAAGACCTTATTTTGTACATAAAGTTAAAATAATATTTATTTAAAATCTTCTATGTGTCAGACACAATTTGGCATGAGCATACAGTGATGAGCAAGATACAGTCCCTGTCCTCCTGGAGTTTACCTTCTCTTTGGTAAATAGAATAGATTAATGAAAGAAAACAAATTAATGTTAAAGTATAGAGAGTGACTAGGGGTGGGAGGAGAGATATTTGAACAGGTCTAAATGATAAGAAATAGCCATAGAAAGATTTATCAGAAGAGTTATCCTAAGAAGAAGGAATAGAAAAGGCCAACTCTGTGGTGGAAACAAATAAGGTATATCTGAGGGAGAAAAAGTGGGTTATCAATGTGCTGGGTTATTTTGAGTAACAGGAAAAATGCTGGAAGATCAAAGATGTAGTCATCAATGACATACCATTTAGTTCTCCAGTGGCCATGTAAGTTTGTGTTTTGTTTGAATTGCAATGGGAGCCCTGCAGTATCTTAAGCAGGGAAGGGATTAGAATGTAGGGATAGAGAAAAGAGTTAATTATTTCAACAATGCTGGCATTAGATGATTGTGACTTGGATTTACGTTTTAACAGTGGATCTGTTATAGAGTGATAGAGTTGGAGGTATATTTTGGAGTGATGTTAACAGAATTCATTATGAGTTAAATTTAGAGGCAGTAGAGAAAAGAATTAAGGAGAATGTAGCAGTGGTTATAAGTGCCTTGCCCATATCTCTCAGCTTTTTCAATTCAGGGTGCTCCAGAAGATGTGCAACTGATATTTCTGCTTACATCTATAGCATACTGGCAGTCTTGGAAAGTTAACCCAACATATGCTCATACCCCAAAGAAGCCCTTAATCAGTAAGGGAGTTTTACAGTGAGATGATTCTGAGATGTTCATTTTACATCATTTCTAAAAGTTTCCCTGTGTAATCAAGTTTCAATTACATACTATGGTAGTCCAGTGTAATAATGCACAATTTCTAGGTGCTTTTCCTTCTGTATCTTCATTTCCTTGCTGGTGTTCCTTACAACACACAGATAGATAAACTTTGTCACAGGGTTTACTTCTGTGAGAACCTACAGTGAAACAAATGGCTGCTAAGTTTTTAAAGTCTAATAAAGCAGATGGAAATGGGGCCACATATTGAAAAGATGGAAAAATATTGAATAAGCTGATTCGGGGATGAAAAAAGAAAGGAGAGTAACCTTTTGACACATTATGTTTGAGTTGACAATTATTAGACATTCAAGTGGACATATTTTGTCTTGTTCATTACTGTATTCTTTATGTCTGGTATATAATAGGCTCTCGATCAATATTTGATGAATCAAAGAATGAATGATTTAGGGAATGAATGATTTTGAAATGGCAGATGTTTTATGAGTTTGACTGTTGTTTAGATTTCATCAAATAAATTTTATCAGCATGTTGATGATATTTAAAGCCAAGGGACTAGATGAGATCATCTAGGAAGACAGAAGTAATAGAGAAAAAAAGAGTGCCAAGGTTTGACCTTAAAGTGTCCATCAACAGATGAATGGATAAATAAGATGCAGCATTTTGGAATATTAATCAACTGTCAAAAGAAATGAAGTTCTGATATATGTAAAACATGGATGAAACTTGAGACTTCATGTTGAGTGAAATAAGCCAGATAGGAAAGGACAAATTTTGTATGTTGTCACATATATGAAATAATTAGAATATGCATATTCATATGAGTCAGAAACTAGAATACTGGTTACCAGGAGGTGGGTGGGATAGGGAGTGGTGAGTTCATGCTTAATTAGTAGAAATTTCTGTTTGGGGTGGGTTAAAGAAAAGTTTTGGTAATGAATGGTGGCAATGGCATTATGAATATAATTAAATCACTAAATTGTATATCTGAAAGTGGATAAATGGACAATTTAAGGGGTATGTATGTCACCAGAAAAAATTAAAATAAAAAGCATACGACTGTTTAAAAAAAAAAAAAAGTGAAGGAGAAAGAGGAGTCAGCAAAAGTTATTGAAAAGAGCTGTGCAGTAAGGCAGAAGTAAAACTAAAATCTGAATTCATGGAAGCCTAAATAAGCCTAGTATTTTGAAAAGGGTGAAGTGGTCAGTTATGTCAAATCATGCTACCAACACTGGTCATGTTTGGCAAGATTAGTTTGGCAATAAGAAGTCATCATGACCCTGATTGAATTATTTTGTGGAGTGGCAAAGACAAGAACTAAATTGTAGTTTACTTAGGAAATGTGAAGTTAAAAAGTAGAGACATCAAGTCAAATCAGTTGTTTTGAGGGGTTTACAAGTTAGAATTTTAGAGAAATGGAATAGGCTTGACAAAAGAGCATGAAATCAGGGGAAATTTGTTTGTGGATTTCTTTTTTTTTATACTATTATGGCATGATTGTGTGCCAGTGTGAATATTCTGGTAGTGAAGAAAAAAATCAATGATGCAGGAAAGAGTATGGACAATTGCAAAACCAAGATCCAGGGAAGGGTCCTGTGGAGGGAATTGGTGTCGGATAAGAGTAGGGCCATTGTTTTCCCACTGTAGAAGAAGAGAAGGCAGTGAGTGGGAATTCAGGTGCATGTAAATTGATGGATTTGGGCTGGGCAGATTAAACTTTTCTTGCCAGATTTCATATAAAGTGAGTATATCAGTAGAAATGGAGTTGGGTGATAGAAATGGATGGGGAATAGGGATGAAACTATCTTCTTGGAAAGTAGGAAAATGGGTGTTCCAGGGAATATAGAAGATCACCTGCCTACATGGAAGGCCTACTTGGGTTTTTTGGACATAAATGTCAAGTAAGACTGTGCTACTCATGGAAGGATGGTGACTCAGAAAATATTTGAACTTTAACAGTTTAATTTCACTACGTGACTATGATGGACAGAAAGAGGAAAAGAGTTATGGGCATTTATAAGCAAATAGTCAAAATAACAGACCAGAGAATTAGGTAGGAAGTGAAGGGAATGTGTGAAGAGGAAGCAGGTGAGGGACAGTGAAGACTGGATTGGAGGTCCCTAATAGTCTAAAATGAAGTAGGGTCACTGAAGTCATTGAGCTGGGAGGATAGGAGACCATAATGAGAGTAGAATGCTTGGAAAATAATTGCTGGGTCAAAATATAGATACAATTAAAATTTTAATAGATGATTCTAAATTGCCCTCCAGAACTGCTGTACTAAATTTACACTCTTTCCAAAAGTGCATCATGCTAGTTTTCACTATGTATTTTTAAACCATTAAAATTATTAGAAAATTATTTTTTTACTTGTTTAATGATTTGTTTAGTGTTTCATCTTTTCATTTTTTGTATGCTAGCCTCTTTCTCTACCTTACCTACCCTCTAAAATAAATGTAAAGAGGAAAGTAAGGAAGAAAAGAGGTTATATTATTAGAATAAATTGTCTAATTTCAAAAGAGAAACCCCTTGATACTTTATCATACAAGATAGCTACTCAACAACTCAAGGATTTCAAGAGTTTTACTATAACTAAACCAAGGAATATTGAGTTCTCTCATCTTCATTTTTTTGTTTTGCTTGTTTGTTGTTGTTTTTTCATGGGCAAGCACTGGGGATCGACCCTGGGTCTCTAGCATGGCAGGCGAAAATTCTGTAGCTGAACCAATGTCGCACTGCCCTCATCTTCATTTTTGAATCATAACAGTTCTGTCATCATCCAAAATTGATATTAATTATAAACTGACCTTTGTTTTCATATGTGCATGAAGGTAGAATATGAATTTTCACAGAGTTCTGTTCCCTTCCAAGCATCTAATTGTAATTTGGATTACTTTTCATCTAACTTGGTTCTTAATTTGGGAGCAGGATCTTGACATCAAAGAATATCACATAGCCCAAAGTATTTTGAATTCTCTTGAGAAGTGTAGCCTTTACTAGCTTTGTTAGTAAATTGATTCTAGTGCATGTACCTCAATTCAGATTTGTTAGTAATTTCTTATTTGCTGTAGGCTGTATTATAATTCTTTATTACTGTGAAATATATAGAGAAGTCTTTGCTAATATCAAGAACAATGGTGTATTTATTAAATGCAGGCATACTCCATTATTTATCCTCTTATCATTAGATGAAATGTAAATTTATTTGCCTTTACAACTGGGTGTTGGACTTAACTGGTCATTTATTGCTGGGACTTTTTTTTCAATGTCAGTCTCTTTTTAATAAAATCACTGCGTACTTTAGATGGGAGTAAAACAATCTTTATAGATAGTTTACATATTTCAAGTGGTAGCTAAAATGAAAGGAGACCTGAAGTTTGGTAAAATGTATTACATTCTATGTAGAATAAAACTAGTGACAGCTAATGCCGGAATTTTGTGTTTTTCTGCTACCCAAGTAAGACAGCAGTCATTTATAATTGCCATCAATTGACAAAGCTAAATGTGATAAAAATATTTTTTCATACCAATTAACTTCTTTATCTTCTTTGATACTCCTTAAATGTTAAAAATTGAATATACAGTCCTTTAAACTTCATTGTTTCTGTTTCTTTAGTGAGCTATTTAAAATAAATTCTTTAAGAAGCACAATAATAAAAAATAAATCGGCATTATTAGGAAATATACAGAGACATACAGAAATCTAATTTTATTGCTAGTGTTGCACCTAATATTTTACCTTTATCAAAATGTACCTGAGGAACACAGATGGACAGAATATTCTTCTGTGATATATATTGCCCTATAGTTGACAGCTACGAATCAGCGAGTGTGCTTCAAACTTTTATTTCTATTTTGAGTTCAAAGATGGACACCATAAGGACACCACCTAGAGAGAGATTTCTTGTACTGAAAACTGAATTTTCTTGTCTTATTTTGTAACAAATGCATTGCTCTACATATGATAGTTTAAAAAAAAGCTAAACTTTTAAAATTATATTGCATATATCAACCATAACGTGGTGAAATTAATTTTAAGTAGGTGCTTCTACCCCTCAAAAAATGTCATCACAAGATGTGCCTGTTGACATAATTATTATTTTAAAGTTGTATTTTCTCACATTGTTGTATATTTGCAAATATGTACCTAGACCATACTGACATTGATTTTTAAAAATTATAATTAAAATAGACCACATATTGTGTCTGCTGGGTCCTCCATAGAGCAAATGCCAAGATGAAATTAGATTTGCCAAAGATTTATTTATGAAGGGTGAAGGGGGAGGAAGCCAAAATAGGCAGAGAGCCTTCAGACTTGAGATGCAGGTCTAAAACTTGTGAAAGGAGAGAGGGAAGAATAGGATTGGGTAGAAAAAGCCTCAGACTGCAGGGCAAAAATTCATAGCCAGGCTGATGGGGATTCCTTAAGCTAGAGCTGCCCCTTAGAGAGTTACACATCCGTCACCAACAACCTGATTCCAGTAGGCCTGCTGAGCTCAGTTGTGCAGTGCAGGAGCAGCCCATCAGAAGAGTGGCCACGTGAAATCAGTGGTATATCCTATGGTGCAGAAACTGGAGACTGTAAATCAGCTATGCTCTCTGAAGCAGTTTACCCTGAAAAAAGATTTCAGCAGGGCATCTGCATGGCCACCACACATGCATATGTTGGACTCCATAGCAGTGTTGTTGTTGGGGATGCAGATTTTTTCTTTTAATTTCTTTAGTTGATATGCTCATCCCTAACTGAGTATATCCTATAAATGTTATTAGATGAGAGACAGATAATGGATTAGTGTAGATGCACCATGGTTTGTTGGATTAAAAATCAAAACTAAATGAATAAAATCTCAGAACATATGTCCTCCTGATTATGGGACGGTAGGGTTAAATATATTTGCACATAAATAAAAACATGCTTTTGTTTGACACATAATGCTGTTGAGAGACTAATCCAGCACTGTATTGGGATTATTATGTATCAGTGAGCAATGTCCATCAGTGTTCAGCAAAATAGAGAGTAAAACTTTCAAGTATTTATGGGAAAATAGTACTATCAGGGAACAAGTCTACGGATGAATAATTGAGTTAGTTGAGATAGTCATGTGACCTATACATATATATTTTAAAATAATTGTGACAGTATAATCCCACTAAAACTAAAACTCTACAGGGCAGGGAAGGAGTGAATAGGTTCCCATGCTTGCTGAGTTCTGAAAGGAGCTCAACTTTATTTTACTTAACAGTTCATAATTTAGTGTGATTCAAAAGCACTGCAAGCTCTTTAAGTATTTCCAAATGATCAAGTTAATCACTTTTAAATTAGTTATCATTGTATAGTAATGCTATTTAAAACACAATAAAAAATCATAGTAAGTGTTGCATTGCTGCCAGGGATTGTGTTGGGTACTGGTGATACATGGGGAAAACAAGTCAGGTGTTATCTCTTCCCTTGTGATTAACTGAAAATTCATTCATTCACCCCTTCAACAAAAAGAATGTGTGTGTTCCAATTACTCTTCTGGGTATGGAGAATACTGCACTAAGTAACAAAGCAGACAAAATAAATGAATGAAAAAATAAACAAGTCCCAAAGTATAACTGGCTGATGGCTGTGTAACCTCCCTTTATAATTGGAATATATTATTCTATATTTAGCACTACTGAAATCTTTATAATAGAGTATGCTGTAGTCTTACATATATAATACAATTTAAGATGCAGAATGTTTAAAGAATTACAGTTTTTAAAAGGAGAATTCCATTATTAAAAAATAAACTGAAATAAATTTTCAACATTTATTTACATTTATAACAGCTTTAAAAATGTATCTTAACCAAATGCTTTTTCTGATAATACATTTTGCTTTAAGAAATTAAAAAGTGGACTCTTCAAAAATACTTCTATTAAAACTTTGGTATGTATTCTTCCATAGTTTTTAGAGTAAATCATATACATGACACGACACACACACACATACATATATATATATGTACAAATTTAATTTTACTATAAAGAGTGTTCAGTAACTTGGATTTTTCATTTAATATCATGGGTTCCATGTCACTTTCCTTTAATATTCTTTATCCTTTAAGTTACAGTACATTGATGACTAATGTTTTGATGATCAGGTATTTGGTGATAAATATTTGGGTTGTTTCTAGCTACTTAATAAAAATTCCTATAAATAATATATTTTTACCATTATAAATCTCTGTAAATGTATTTATTACTTTCCTAGGATAAATTCTTAACAATGGATATATTTGATCAAAGTGTGCGTACATTTCAAATGTTGATATAGAAATATAGATGATTCTTCAAACCTCATATAGTAGTTTTTCACTTAAGAGATTGAGAATTCTTACTGTTTTAATACTTTGCCAAACAGAAAAGTACCAAAAGTGGTACCTAATAACTTTTTAAAAACTGTATGAAACTCATTACACAAAAAACAAAATTCTTCCACCATTTATATCATCTTTTAATTTAAACCTTTATCTACCAAGTGACCTACTTAGCAATAATTTATTTGGCTTTATAAAAGGATTTAAACAGCTGTTCTCCTGTTAGTATAGGACAAAATGGTCTGAAATTGAAGGAAAAGAATTTTCTATTATATAAATCATAGGTAGCTAAGCTCACATGTTATCTTCCCAGCAGTGTAAGTAGGCCTTGGAAGGTCTAGGTATTTAAACTTTTGGCTGCAAAAATGACTGGATTGCAGGGCTGAAGCCTTATGTTTGTGATTTCTGGCTAGCCTCTTATCTTTTAGCTTCAGGTTTTGGCACAGAGTTTAGATGGCAGAGAATCATCTACTATTTTTATGGAATAGATGGCAGAGGATTATTGTCCTTAATATTCAGTCTTGCTCTCATGGGAGTTTGCCTAGGATGCCAAAATATACAGAGTGGGCTCTGGATGTGAAAGTTTTCTAACAGTGTCAGTTCAGGGATGTTCTGGGATTGTGCTTAGGCTCTGGGGTTTATATCATGGGAACAAGAACTCCTACAAAACATTCATCAATGCCACTGCTGGAGATTGTTGGTCTTAGGTTGATTTGACCAGTGTAACATTTACTTTGTTTCAAATGCAAGAAGAATCCACTGATGATTCTTCACTGTGAAGTCTTTTCAAATGGGATGCACTGAAAATGTCATCTTTTATGATGATGAGACAGTTTCAGAGTGTGAGACAAGAATAGCGAGATGGGAGAGAAGAAGATCTGCAGTTGGAAACCCATGTTCTGGTCCTGGCTTTACTGTTTACTCACTATATACCTTTAGAGAGATCAAATGGAATTATAAAATATACCACAAACAGTGGCTGTGAGGATCAAATGAGTCAATGTGTATGCAAATATTTTGGAAATGCAGTGTTAAATATATATAAAAAGTCTTCAGATGTAGAAATTTGTCTGAAACAAGAGTGATCAGACTTTGTGACCTATAATTATTTTTTCTGTCTTTTATAAATCTTTTCTTCACATATAATTGATAGATAAAAAGCAAAAAAAGAAAAAAAAAAAAACACAACCCAAAACTCTACAATAATTAATTTCTTTGTTTGGAGCTGGCTGTAGGAAAATGAATACTATCATTGAGGGTCTCTCACAACCACTCCTGTGGCCACCCAACCTTTCAATCTTAAGGACTCCTTACCTTCCTTGTAGATTTATTCTTAACCTGGGAGGACCACGAGACTTCATTGCCATGCTAGATCATCTGACCAGGTTGGACCCTACCTAACTTCTCCTAGACTCTAATCTGATAATCAGAAATCCCGATAAAGCTATCTTTGTAGGTTACATACTTAAAGGATAAATCTGGTTGGATTCACCTCTTCTCAACCACAGCCATCTCTATATACTTTCTGGAAATTGATAGGTATTTTAACAATTGACATTTGAGAATGATTTCCATGTTGCTTCATCTCCTAATCTGAACAGTAAGCCAGAAAGGAAAGAATTGAATCAGAGCCGAGACAGGAGGAGAATTCGAAGTGAAGATTCACCCTGTTTAGGAGGACGGGAGCTCTGGCAGTTGTGAGTGACCACAGCAGAAAATGAATTTCAATAAGAATTTAAAAGTTCCTGATTATGCGCCACTTGCTACTCTTAACAAAGTCTTTGAGTCAGGTATTTCTTATAACGAAGATTGTACTGCTTTCTCTCTCTCTCCCTCTCCCTCTCTCTATATATCCCTTAGCTAGAAACTATAGTGAAACATTGGCAAACCCTAAACTTATATATTCTGGGAGTTCCATTGGTTTCTTACATGAGCTGTATATGATTTTAGTATAAAGAAATCTTTGTTTTTTTCCCTTCTGTATATTTCCTTCTGGTCACTATGCTGACACCTCCTTTACTATACTCACAGCCCTTATTCTGTTTTTTGTTTGTTTGTTTTCAGTTTAATAGATGACAACTCCAATGTAAGATATATAAGATCAGGTGTCTTGTGTCTTGTTTACCAGTGTGGAAATGAATGAACCTCAATTTCCTCATCTGAAAAATAGAATATCTGTTCATAGGATTCTTGAGCTAATTAGATGAAAAGATCTGTGTAATGTCTCAGAGTTCTATTTGGTGAGAGATTTATTATAGGAAATGGCTCACGTAACTATGGGGATTGG
This sequence comes from Tamandua tetradactyla, assembly GCF_023851605.1. NCBI lineage: Eukaryota > Metazoa > Chordata > Mammalia > Pilosa > Myrmecophagidae > Tamandua > Tamandua tetradactyla. The sequence goes on from NC_135331.1 coordinate 159,450,166, forward strand.
CGAGTCCAAAATCTATACAGCAGGCAGCAACCTGGTAACTCCAATGAAGGATTCCATTGAATTCCCCAGAAGAAGCTGGCTGGCTGAAGTAGAGAGAGAAATTCTCTTTTCTGACTGCTGAAAGCATCAGTTGTTTCTGTAAGGCCTTCAATTGATCACATGAGATTTTTCTCATTGCTGAGGGCAATCTCCTTTGCTGATTCTAGATATAATCAGCCATAGATGCAATCAACTGACTAATGATTTAAATCCATGAAATACCTTCACAGAAACAAACAGGCCAGTGCTTGCTAGACTGAAAAGCCATCACAGTGTATGAAACATTTACCACAGTGCCTAGGAAGTACTCAAGAGATACTGATTACTGAGGGAAATTAAACTTACATTATGTTTATAAAATACCTAACCAGAAAAGAAAGTTGAAGCCCCAGCGTAAAAACATTATTTTATTTTCTGTGGGAGAGGTGAGGAAATTGAGATGAAAAAGGGAAAGAATGATTTAAACAATGTGCTTAGATTCACATTGTATTTCCTAGCCTTAGAATGATGTGTAAAACTATCCTGTTTTGCTCAGAATATTTCTATTTTACTTGACTCTGGCACCCAGTTGAGGTATTTATAGAATGTTCAGGCATTCAATAACTGGACCCCTGCTGGAGTAGCTGGGTGGCCACCCTGAGAAGGCTGCTTACTCCCTTATGGGTGTTGCATTTGTAAGGATTCTTTTGAACAACAGGGATTGCCAGGGAAAAGCATGGGAGTTTTTGAGGGAAGAATACACCTAGTGGTTCTATGTTGGGTTTCTTTATTACACCCATCTATCCCAGTTAACGTTTGCTATTTTGCACATTGTCAGATTAATAGACTAATTTTTAGAAGAGAAATTATGAAGTTTTATTACTAGAATTGCAAAAAATATTAAAACATTCTTCTAGATATATGCAATGTTTTAGTGAAATTTGCTTACTGTGTGGTAAATACGTTGCCAAAGAGATAAAAATATGCCCATAAAATAATATTTAAAAATCATCCCTAGGGCAGGCCACGGTGGCTCAGCAGGCAAAGTTCTCACCTGCCATGCTGGAGACCCACATTCGATTTCCAGTGCCTGCCCATGCAAAAAAAAAAAATCATCCCCAGCTTATGTTTTGTCCATCAGTGTCCTAAATTTGGTTCTGTAATTTGAGATGTAAAAAATTCATAGCTTTAATATAAAATCTGGAGAGTAATATTCATGACCATCTGTTTATACTTGTTCTCTCTAAATATGTGGTAGTAATATTAACTATTAATAAACTATGAAATGTAGCAATTTGCATTGGAGGAGAAATTCCATTTACATAGCTTTATCCTTACTTAAGACTTTACTTCCTTGGGAAGCCAGGGATCTACATCTAAACTCTCTGAAGGAGAGCATCAGGATGAAATTTCTTCAAAGCTGTGATAAGAATTTAAATGTCAGAGAGTGTTGTTGACTTACAAGTAAGATCAAAAGAGAAAGTGTGTTATGGCAGATAAATCAGAATCAGTTAAGAATTCCCCTGTGAGGTCTGAACTCGAAGCATCATAACTAAAATCATATAATGGCATTTTCATGTCTTCTAGGCACACAAATCAACAAAAGGCCACAATATTATAAAATGAGAACTAGCAAACAGAGTTTTTTCCTCAAAAATACCAGAATATAGCATTATATTTGATGTTTACCAAAGGTGCTTATAACAGTTATTTCTGTGAATATTTTATAGCAACTGATACTAAGTTTGAATCTATTTTGCCTTCCAAATTTCTTTCAACTGGCAAAATATGAACCATAAATGATCCTCCAGATAATTCAAATTACTCCAAATGACTGAGTAAATGAGCAGCTAAGATGAAATTGTAATTCTCAGTCATGATTAGAAACATAATTGAAATTTTGAATGGAGTCTATCATGGAAAAAAGATGTATTTCGTTCCTCAACACATTAAAGTTGCCATATTTGGGCTCGTCCCTATTTGGCTGGTATCATTTACACACTCACTGTTCTTTGACCCCCAGCAGCAGTATCATGTAGAATCTCAGGCCCCACTCCAAACCTTCTGAATCAGAGTCTTCTTTTTAACAGTACTATCAGTGATCTGTGTGCCCATTTAAGTTTAAGAAGTGTTAACTTAGAACATTTCTATGCATGTTCTAAACTTTCTTTCTTGTAGATAATAAATATGAAATACCAACGTGGACCACAATAAAAATAATAATTTTGTTATATAATGTCAAATATCCATTAGTTTATCTATCTATCTATCTATCTACTTACCCTCTTGCTCTTTTATCCTTTATTCATGCAAATGTTCTTTTCTTAAGAACTTAGTAAATAGTGCTATTGCTTCTTGGTAACTATGAATGCTAATTTCCTTCAAGCAGTGTTGTTACTAGTGACCAGGTCAGTGGGGTACTCAAGAATTATATTTATCAAAGGAAATACTCAAAGTGCTCTTTATCATCTTCTAGAATGAGGTCTGGTAAGGTATATATGATTTTCAGTGAAAGCTGACAATAGATCAGTTTCTTTTCATTAAAGCTATTTCTACTCCAGCAACTTCTCAGTCTAAGTCTGCATCACAAGCATTTCTTGATAGCCTTGGCACTCCTGTTTAAACTCTCTTTGATAATTAAGAACATTTAAAAATTTTTTTCTAGTAATGACTGTGATTAGAAATAAGGAAATATGTGGCAGAGAAAACTAAACTTGCTAATCCTTAAATTTTTAAATCTCTCCCTTTCCTGAAGCAAAGAAAATAATCTAGCTGCCTCTCATCTCTCCATCCTCTGTTTTCTAAAAAGTGAAAATGGGATAAGGGTGAAGTATATAGTATTCCAAAAATCTTAAGCTTAACTTAAGGAATGTTCTATTTCCTTTATGTTAGATTAAACTTGGGAATCTTTTTTTTAAATTTAAATAGTCTAATAACATTCACTGCTTTCAAAATAAGCTTTCTTCTTGGTTAAATGAACATAACCCCTATTTTATTATATAGGAGCACAAATAAATAAATAATTTTACTTGAGAGTAGCATATTAATTACTTATCCATGGGTTTTATACAGAATGGAGATAGGTTGCCTGGAGTCCTCCAGAGCTACAGAATGGAGATACGTTGCCTGGAGTCCTCCTCCAGAGCTGATAAATCACTTTAACATTGTCTGTTTACTGTATAGGATTCACTCAACCACTGGAAAGGTATTTTTTTTTCTTTTTTAATATGAGAAGAATAAAACAGAACAAACCTCTTGTGCCAGTTTGAAATAATTATCTACCCCCAAAAAGCCATGTTTAATCCTGATCCAATCTTGTAGGGACAACGTTTCTTTTAATCCTGATTCAGAATTGTACAGCTGAAATTTTGGATTAGGTTATCTCCATGGAGATGTGGCACACCCAATTGTGGATGTGACTTATTGGAGACAGGCCCCAGCAGACATTGCCATGTGCCTTCCCACGAGTTGCAAAGCAAGCCAGAACCCAGAGTTGTGCTCTTGAAATGGCTGAGTGAAGGCCCACAGGTGCTTAGAGAGGAAACTTCTGGCATCAGAAGCTGGAAGCAATGGAACCAGGAACAAGGACCAGCAGAAGTCAGTCATGTGTCTTTCCAGCTGATAGAGGTTCTGGACAGCACCAGCCTTTCTTAAGTGAAGGTAACCTCTTGTTGGTGCCTTAATTTGTAGATTTTCATAGCCTTAGAATTGTAAACTTGTAACTTATTAAATTCCCTTTTTAAAAGCTGTTGCATTTCTGGTATATTGCATTTTGGCAGCTTACCAAACTAATACATCTCTGAAATTAAAATGCAATTAATTAATTAATTAATTAATTAAAACATTTTTTTTGAGAACTATTGGAAACAGTTTCCTCAGGACTTCTGTGGTCTTTTTTGATAGTTTATTAGTGACCAGGGACAACTAGTTATGCGTTTCGATGCCTAGACTGCCTGCTTCTTATATATTGAAGTGCTTTCCCTCAAATTTCTTTCTTTAAGAAGACTGTTTAGATTAGATCTTTGAGCTTTAAAAATCATCTTCAGTGTTTTGTCCTGGAGATATTCTTTGAGAAAAATTACCAGTTTGATATGAACTTTTGAAGTGTTGTCTCCTAAATTATCTCTTGGCATTTTTTTCCTTGGAGGCTCACTTGAAAGATGATGCACAAAAGTGCTCATTTGTTGTTGTTACAGCATCTGTTCTCAAGCTTAAGATTTATCATATACAGTGTCTAATTTCAGTGTTAACATTTCACTTCTTAATTCCTTCCACTTTGTCATAGGTCCTGTATTTTGTTGCTGTTTTATTTCTTTTTATCTTTAATGTGGCTCACCTCTGCACTTAGCATTCTTCAAAGTATTTATTTCATTTGGAATTTTGAGTTCAGAGGAATTGATTTTAAAATAATGTATGTTATTGGGGATGCAAGGGTAGTTCAGTGGTAGAATTTTCGCCTGCCATGCCGGAGACCCGGGTTTGATTCTCGGTCCATGCACTTTCCAAAAACAAACAAACAAACAAAACCAACAAACAAATTGGAAAAAAGCTAACACAATTCAACAAGTGATGCTGCAATAATGGATACTCACATGGAAAAAATAATGAAATGTGACCCCATCATACAGCATACAAAAAAATAAATAAATAATGTATGGTATAAAGCAATTAAAAGCAAATGTTATGAAATTAACCACCTTAAATATTTTGAAGTATTTCTCCAAGTGTGTAAAGCAATTTCAAAGTAAGCTAATGAATAAATATTGAAATGTGCAAAATATGTGACTCCAATTTTAATATTAAGAGTAAATTTGAATGGCTTTGTTGCTGACTATAATATTATCTTATAAAAAATAAAACTTTACATTCACTCACAGGGTGAAGTGAATCATCTAAAATGAATTGAGACAAAAATCAAAATCTAGGTTTTTCATGAAATGTATTTTAAGTGGAATTTAGGAATTTTCATAAAGAATCTATCTCAATTTCTGTTGACTTCAAAAACTCCAAAAAACATTTCATATTTGCTAACCTCTTTGTTAGGCATAAAATAAATGAAGATTAAATAATATAATGTATTCCCAGGTTCCAGGGACGAGTGGTTAACTAATCCTATAAAAAATTAAATGTCATTCAGGTGCTAAATACTGATCCAAGTAGAGCTCACGATAAGGAGAAGAGATTGTTGCCTGGTCTGAAAGAAACTCTCAGAGGGTTATGTGAGGCTTGAGCTGAGACTCAGAGGATGAACAGTTCACTGCAGATGATAGGGAAGGCAGGGGTGATGGGGAGTGTCCCAGACAGGTGAACTGACCTATCCAAAGTTATGGAGACAGAGAGCAGTACAGAATATTTAGGAAACTGCCAGGAGTTTAGTCTATTTTACCTCCAGGGATTTAACGATCAGAACAGCATCTTGAACGATGCCAAGAATGACATAGAATCCCAACACTGCCCGTAAAATTTTAAGATCTGTGAGAGTTTTTTGGTAAACTTCGTTCATCTCCTGATATGAAAGAAATTATTTCTAAAGTAGCTGCCAAAGCAGCACACTAAGAAGTAGAGCAGGGAAAAAGGAATAAAGCTGGGGAAAAAAAAAAACAAAAAAACAACTAACTAGTGAGATTCAATAATGAATGTATAAGAACCATGGACAGAGGCCCTGATAATTTGATTCTTATCCAGCTCAGTTTATAAACCACCTTTTCATTTTTAATGCAAGTTATCCTTGACTCTGTGTTTCTTAAATAGGGAATATTTAGACCTGCATAAGTGTGTGTTCAAAGAAAGATGTTTTGTTTGAAAGATAAAAATAGATTTTTGGAAGTGCTCAAAGAAGGCATGGAATCCAATCATTCTGGCTCACAGCCCCTCATCCTCTATCCTCCCCCTGGTACCTCTCTCACCTCCCCAACTCCTCCTCTTCCCCAAGTCTGACATTTTAGCTTTCTACTTTTTCTACCATCCTAGACATCTTTGGAAAATCTGCAGCTTCATGGAGCACAGTTTGAAAATTCTTTCCTAGATTACTTCTAATGTTCTTTTAGGTCTTATTTTTCATACATGAATGATGTAAATACATTAACTAGTCAATTAATTAGTCAAGATTATAGGGGAGAAGAGGAATAGAGGAAAGGGGTAGTATTTTGGTAGTGTAGAAATAAATGCAGACTAATTCAATGAGACGTTTCTCTTAAGCAGAGGCATGGCCTAATGAAGAAGAAAGATATGCTGTTATGGGAGAAGGCAACAGTAGGAAAGTTTCTAGAAATCCTGATTGTCTCACTGATTGGAAAAATTATTAAGATATATACAAACCTGGAACTAAAATCATAATTGTAGTTTCTATATATTGGTTCCTTATTATGTGGCAGACACTTGAGGTATTTTTTGTCTTATTTAAATTTTCAACTACCTTATTAGGCTATATTCTTCCTAGTTGTAAAGACATTAGGGAGTGGAAAGGGGGTTAAAGAATGGTTTCTTATTGACTCTAAAATGAGTCAATAATTCTTTACTTTTGTATTTTGCTTCTCTACATATTGACTTTAGTCTCACAAGCTTATGAACGGTTTAAGGTGGGCACTGCCATTCCCATTTTGTAGTTTAAAAAAGTGAGACTGCCAATGATTATATTAATTGCTCAATATGAGGACATGTGGCTCCTTTTCCAGTGCCTTTTCCTCTCCATACTTCCTCTTTAATCTCCACAGGAATTATTTTTCTCTTCCTCCCAGCCTTTAAAAACTTGTTGATTGCTCTCTAATTATAAATACTTGAAGAAAAGTGTGTAAATGGCTATGCAAATGATCTTTTCCTCTTAGCAAATTAGCACTTTACTTCCATCTAATTAAGTAGCTTTGTGGAGGAAATGGATTTCTGAAAGAATAATGGGAAGTGTTTGGATTTTTACTGGGGGTGTTTCTGGTTTAGCAAACCTTGTGAATGAAGTATAGAAAAAGGCGTCTTGAGTGGGAGCAAACAATGAAAAGAAGTGTCTAGTGGAGCAGAGAGAAAAGGGAGGGGGTTGAGATGAGACAATTTAAGTGTAATGGCTGAAAAATATTCAAGGGAAAGGAAATTGCCTTTTGTTTTTCATTCTTAACCTATAAATGATACTTTTTAAACATAAAATAAAATTTTAGTAATAGTAAGGATGTTCTACTTCTGCTCTTCCTTTTTAGTGTTAGCAGTGTGATATTCATTGGAAAAGGATATATTGGAGCTTAAATTACTTATTTGGTTAAGGATTTTAGAATTTACAAGGTATACTTTTAATTTGGAAGAAATTGATTCCTTGAATATATTCCAAGAATTTTACTTAGAGAAGTATAACTTATTGCAATGATAATTAATGAAATAAATCTTTGTCACACATATGTTTAGTGGGGTTAGGAACAAGGAGTGCATAATGTATTAGCTTCCTTCTTTGATGGTATTTAAGCAGTCACCTGAATTTTGCTATTATCTTTAATATTTGATTCTGCAAAGACATTCTGTACATATGTATTGAACATTTAATTCATGAAACAAGTAGTAGCAAGTTACATTGAAATTAAGGCAACCAATATTCACAAGGAAGATTATTTGGAATAATAAATATACTAAATCCATAACAATTCTTTAAAATTGTAAGATTTCATGTATTTAACATGTTTATGCATATGAAGTTAATGCTGTATGTATTTTGTATATATGTCTTGTGTTAGTCAGAGTTCTCTAAAGAAACAGAACCAACAGGAGAGATCTGTAAATATGAGATTTATAAAGGTGTCTCATGCATCCGTGGGAATGGAAAAGTACAAAATCCATAAGGCAGGTTCTGAAGTTGGTAGCTCTGATGAAGGGTCCGAAAGAGCTCCTCAGCAGTGAGAGTCTCTCTTCTTCCTTAAATGCCTTCAACTGATTGGATTATCTCATGTGGGAGATATGCCTTAGTTGATGACAGATGTAGTCAACCACAGATGCAATCATCTGACTGATGACTTAATATCCCAGCCTTCCAGTTTATCAAGCAGCACAAAATGTCCTTTCAGCAATGGTCAGGCCAGTGGTTGCCTGACCATACAACTGGGCATAATCATTTGGCCAAACTGACACCAGAACCTAACCATCACATATGTATTTTGGGAAAACCTTTAGTGTTTGTAAGTTCATAGCTGGTTCCATAAATCTTATAATGTCACAGTATTTCATAATAATGACAACATTTAGCAAGTAAAATATTTTCCCCACCTGCCCATATTGCTTTACAGGTAATGCCATTTTCTCAAATTATGTTTGGGTTTGCCATGCTTGGTTTTGTATTTTATTATTAAAATAAAAGAAAAATTGTTACACTTATCCTAGAAAGGCTTCACTCAGCTATTGGCAAATAACATCTACTCTAAGTGGCTCTTAAGGAAAATAAAGAGAAATGTTTGCTATTTTCCTAGGAGATTAAAGTATATTGGGGAAAGAAGAATATTTATATCACCAAACAATTAGGAAATAATTCACTACCATATACTATTTGGCACATAATTATGATAGAAATTAATAGGGCTGTTTTATTATAAACATTTCTATGGAAACTAGTAACAACACAAGGAAAGGAAAAGTCAGTACTTAATTTGAATCAAAAATTTTTAACTGTTCCTAAATATTGATATTCCAAGAACAATTGAAAATATGACATTTCAAATTTGCTCCCCAAAACAAGGTGTTTTTGGAGAAGGATAAAGAATTTTGTGCTGGTTTGAGACCACTATGTACCCCAGAAAAGCCAATCTTCTCAGGGCAGATCTATTATTGGGTGGGATCTTTTAATTAGATTATTCCCATGGAGATGTGACCCCACCCATTAAGGTGGTCTTAATCTTTTTGTTGGATTCCTCCATGAAGAAAATAAAAGGTGGAAAATGTAGAGAGAGCTCAGAGTTGAGACAGAAAGCAGAGAGACATGGACGTTTGGAGATGCTAAGCTAAGAGATGAAACCCAGAATTTCCATGGAGAAGCTAAGTGCAGACCTACAGACACTTTTAGAGAGAAAACCACTGGAATCAGAGCTGTTTGATACCTGAAGCCAGGAGAGAAGGACAGCAAATATCGCCATGTGCTTCCCATGGGCCTTTCTTCAGAGCCAAGGTATCTTTCTCTAAATGCCTTAGTTTGAACATTTTTATGGCCTTAGAACTGTAAACTTGTGACTTGATCAATCCCCTCTGTAAAAGCCAATCCATTTCTGATATATTGCATTCTGGCAGCTTTAGCAAACTAAAACAGATTATACATTTCATATCCTCACACCATCATAGCTGTTATTGTGCTAAGTGCTCATGAGAGCATGCTGCCAATATGCTATCCCCTTTTTTATAATGGAAGAGAGTCTTCAAGATTGTCCAATTCACCACTTTTGTTTCTTAGATGAAGAAACTCAGACACAGAGAGGTAGTTTGCTTTCGTCCTATAGCAATGCTTCTTAGAATTTTGATTTGATGCAAAGTCTGTCACATAATCCTCAACCAAGAAAGGTTTTTTTTTTTTTTTGAATCTTGCCATGCTGTCTTCATGTCTGAATAAAGTCAGCACTTTTATATAATTTATCCAGTAAGGCAATCAAACCTCTAAAGAAAATACAAACAGATGAAAGTTTCTACAAATATTGAAGGTAAGAAATATGAGTATAATGTTCTATAAAGCATGTATTTCCTTTGGTATTTCAATCCCCTTTCCCTCAAGTTCACATTTTCTTGCTGTAGTTCCTATGAAGAGCATATATGATATATACTTATGTGAATATATTTTGAAGATGCCATATAAATGTGTTTTCTGAAATGTGCAACATACTTTATTTTCATGACTACATAATTACCCTAAGCTTTCTTAATTTGTTGCATGGCAGATTTCCTGACTCAAATAGCAGCTGTTTGAGGAAAGTATCAAGCACATTCTCTCCAGGCCTACTGGTGACTAGTTTGCTTTCACATCCTCTCTCCATTAATTGTACAGCAGCAAGAGCAGAGGAGTTGTTAACAAAATATATTTTCACTGCTAGCCAAACAGTATATATGACCAAGTGATAATATTTGATTTTATATCATTTACTTATCTCTGTGTATGTCTTATGCCAAGGGACTAAAACCCGATAGGAGAAAGAAAAGGGGGGAAGTTAGTAACTAAGTTACTGTGAAACCTCAAATAGTCCTAGATTAAATAATGAGCCTTCAACAGGCTGGGATAGAATAACATTAAGTCTCTGGAGTTCAGTGGGCAGTTAGATGCACTAATGGCAGTGCTGTGCCAGGAAAGCATATATTTTAGCAGGAATTTTTGCGTGGAGGTGATTGCACATTATGATATGAATAGTTGAACTAAATGCATGGAGGTTTTCTGCCAGTGTAATAGGTGATTAAGGCCCCTCTACCAGATAATGGCTCACAGGAGGAATGTAATGGTTGTAAAGTAAAATCTGGAAACAGATGATTTCCCATTTAATAGTCCATTGACGCCCCTCCTAGAGCCACCATAGTGACTGGTGCTGTTCTTTATTTTCATTTCACAAAGAAACACAAGTTGTTTTGTTTTTAAGCTCAATATATTTTATCTTGTAAAGAGAAAGAGAAAGAAGGAACGGGAGAACACCGAAGTCTTGGCATTAAAGCTATTGCAATTGACTTGATTATTTTAAGAAAGATTTATTTATTGTTTTTATTGAATACATGTTGTTAGCTTAAGATGATTGCCTTCTTATTTTAATTTTTCCAAGTGGGTCATTCATCCTTTAGGGAGGATACTGTATCATTATTATAGGAAGGGACACTGTATCACAAGTGTGTTCCCAAAGTGATTATGAAATAGCCCCAGCCCAATACCCTTAAAGAATTTGAGCTTTGACAATTCAAACTGCCATTTGTATACGCCACTTGTAAATGAACTTTTACCATTTAAAATATTTCCCCCTTAATTTTTTAATCTTCCTTATCTTCTGTGTTTTATATTCTCATGGTATGTAGGTTGAATATACCTGAATATCTTACTGTTTGTTGAAGCATAGCAAATATTTTGCCTCTTCTTAAACAAATATTCTCTTTAGCTAACAGGATTTTGCTTGTTAGATTTGAATTACAGTGCCTTAATGTGGTGTTATCTATTAATAATTTCTAGATTTTCTGCCATCTTGAAAGCAATCTGGGCCATTGCATTGGTATTTCTCTTCTTAAAATGCTTCAAATTCTCTATCTTTGTTTGCTATCATCACTTTTTCTTTCTTATAGTGTATTTATTATTATGTACTACTGAAAATTATACAAGTAATTGTTCAGTCATCTACTATTTGCTTTGATATGTCAATCTGCAAATAAATGTACAGTAAAACAAATTTAAAACAACATGGAAAGAAAAAATAATAATTTGTGTTAAACCCACTTTATTTACAAACATGACTAAAAAGTAATTAAAATAAAAATTGTACTTCCATCCTTACTTTGCTCTTGGATGAAATGTTTTCATATAAAAAATTAGTTTCATTTTAGCTTACAAAGAAATTTAAGGCTGACGTTTTTTATTTTTTAAATGAGATGGATTTTTTTAAACAGATTTATTGAGGTATATTTTGCATACCATATCATTCACACATTTATAGTATACAAGTCAGTGTTTTTAAATATACTCACAGATATGTACCACCATTACCACAGTCAATTTTAGAGCATTTTATCACCTCAAAAAGAAACCCATTCCTTCCCTTGCAGATTAGGGGAGAGAAGTATTCTGGATTGGGGGCCCCCGTATGATGATACTAGTCTCCCTGAAAGCATTGGGATGCAAGTGGCCATAAAAGCATTCTAGATGATTTCTTTTGATGTCTAGATTTCTTTATCTTAAAAATACTGCTTATAACAAGGCATATGATACCAAGGATATTGATAAGTACGTGTTTGCCAGTTTGAAACTATTATGTACCCAGAAAAGCCATGTTTTAATTCTGATCCAATCTTGTGGGGTCCAACCTGTTAGTTAGGATTCAAACTTTGATTGCATTGTGTGCTGGTTTGAAATGATGTATGTACCCTAGAAAAGCAATGCTTTAATCCTAATCCAATTTTGTAAAGGAAGTCATTTCTTCTAATCCCTATTCAGTATTGAATGCTTGAAACTATAATTAGATCATCTCCCCGGAGATGTGATTTAATCAAGAGTGGTTGTTAAGCTGGATTAGGTGACAACATGTCTCTGCCCATTTGGGTGGGTCTTGATTAGTTTCCGAAGTCCTGTAAAAGAGGAAACATTTTGGAGAATGAGAGAGATTTGGAGAGAGCAGAGAAGAACAATATAACCATGAGAAACAGAGAGTCCATTAACCAGTGACCTTTGGAGATGAAGAAGGAAAATGCCTTCCAGGGAGCTTCATGAAACAGGAAGCCAGGAGAGAAGGCTAGCAGATCATGTTGTATTCTCCATGTGCCCTTCCAGCTGAGAGAGAGAGAAGCCCTGACTGTGTTCGCCGTGTGCCTACTCACTTGAGAAAGAAACCCTGAACTTCATTGATTTTCTTGAACTAAGGTATCTTTCCATAGATGCCTTTGACTGGGCATTTCTATAGACTTGCTTTAATTGGGGCATTATCACAGCTCTAGAACCATAAACTAGCAACTTATTCAATTCCCATTTTTAAAAGCCATTCTGTTTCTGGTATATTGCATTCCAACAGCTAGCAAACTAGAACAGATTGTTTCCATGGAGATGTTGACATACCCAAAACCAACTTTTGTTTGGATTACTTCTGTGGAGATGTGACACCCCCAATTGTGGGCATGACCTTTTGCTTAGATGGCGATGTGACTCCACCCATTCAAGGTGGGTCTTGATTAGTTTACTAGAGTTCTTTAAAAGGGGAAACATTTTGGAGAGACATCAAATACATACGCTTGGAGAACAGTTGCTTCCATACTGACAGAGACAAAGATGTTTGGAGTGCCAACAAAGAGAGCAGATGCCTACATCTAAGCAGAGCCCAACAGATGTCACTATGTGCCTTCTCATGTGATGCTAAGCCAGGAAGGGAAATTGGACATGGAAAACAAAAGCTTCAGGAACAACCAGAGCCTGGAAATCAATGGAACTGAGAAGAGAAGAAAGATGCCACCAAGGTGAAAAAAATCAAGGAACACCAAAATTGTAGACCAGCTGGGAGATACTGGCCCCTGGAGGAAGTAAGCCTTCTAGCCTTTGAAACTTGTGCCAATAAATTCTCATTCTTAAAACAAATCCATTGTATAGTATGTGTTTTAGCAGCCAGAGAACTAAAACTAATGTCAATTGTAAAAGCCAGTTTTGGAATTGGTCATTTTTAGCCTCGCTGAGGATGTATGAGTAGGATGGTAAGTCCAGAATCAGGTACCAAGAATGTCTCAGTCCAGAGTTCACAGGGGAGAAGAAACAGAGAAAATGAAAAGTTAGTGATTTAGGATATCAGTATAGAAGTAATTTGGGGTGGGGGGACAGTCATTATTTCTACCAACTCTTCTTTTAAGAGGACAGAGTTCCTCATCCAGAGATGTATTATACTCATTTTAAAGGCATCATGTTCAGAGGGTGTGAAGGTAATTCAGTGGTAGAAGTCTCACCTACCACGCAGAAAAACTGAGTTCGATTCCTGGTCCGTGCACTTCCCAAAAAACAAGCCAAAACAAACAAGCAAACAAAATTTAATAAATGATGCTGCAGTAACAAGATACTCACATGGGAAAATGTATTTTGCTGCCATACAGCATACAAATAAATAAATAAATAAATAAACATCATGTTCAGAAACCGCATCCTAATATCATGCATCTTATAGGAAGCTGTGCTTGATCATGCCAGAAATTGGATAAAACATAAAGGATGAGTAGTTTAATTTATGGTCACTTTAAGAAAAAAGAAATCAAAGCATATATACTACTTTGATTGGGTCAGTAGTGTCATCTTTAAATGCAAAGGTGAGGAAATAAATTGACAAGAGACAGGTAAAGGAATTGGTAAAGAAATGACTTATGTTAAGCACTTACCCTGTTTTTTACAGATCTATTATTTCACAGAAGCCAAATCTATGTAAACTGAATAAAGAAAATTTTCAAATATGCACAAATAGGAGATAGTGTTTATCAGTCTGTTTTAGACATAATATCACTCAACTATGATTCATAAATCAGCAAAATGACACTATTTTCCACTTTAGCATCTAGGGTAGAAAATTATTTTAGAAATCTGAAAAATGAGAGTAGATTTCAAAATTCCTAACATTATTTGAGTAAGCCAATTACTAGGAATTTGAAAAAGTTATCTTAGAAAAACATTGCCACTGCCTGCCTCCCTGACTGTATATACATTTTCTACTACACTGTAATAACTATAATTATAGGATTATAATCCTAGGGCTGAAAGAACCTTAGCAATCAATTGGTGCAACCCTTTCTGTTTAGAGTTGCGGAATCTAAAATCTAAACCAGTTAAGTGAATAGATATAAGTGAAATCCAATAAAGTGTGTGAGAATCTCAACAGGACTTATATAGTAAAATAAGTAATAGATATAAATTCAGAATATGATGTTACTATTGAACAGCATAGAGCTAAATGGAGTGGTTAGGAGTCACCCTTTTCAAGTTATTTTACTATTTTATAGATGAAGTTCGGACAGATAATCTTACTGAATGTCTTTACAAATTTTCTCTCCTTTAACAATCATCGCTATCTTTTTTTTTCTGTTATAGTGTGTAGAGTTATTAAGTTTACCTCTGTACAATCACTGATATACTTTTTTTTTCTGAAAATACTACTTCTCCTTTCTCAACATCATTACTTTTTAATTACATTTTTTTTTTTTTTTTTTTTTTTTTGCCAAATTGGGGGTATATATGGTGTGGGAAGTGGGGTATGTAATGTATCATATTTTAAGCAAATTTTGGACCAAAAGACTAAAGACAAAAGAGAAGGTAACGTTGAAATAAAAAAAGAGAAATTCAAATTTGTTAAAACAGGAGAGAAGTGAATTATCAATGAACATTTACTTTAAAATTAATTTTATAAATTATCCTCCAAAATTATTTTCCATATTACATTTCAAATACCTGTATCATTTACTTGTAATTTTCTGAAGATATGGTCATTATTAGCCGAGAACAATTCACAATTCAGCTTTGGCTTTTTAAAAATTAAAATGAGTATGATGTTATTGTCTGTTAAAATAGCATTTTAGCTCCATTAGTTGTCTAATAATTAAATGCTGAGAAAAAATCATGCAGATCATTACCTTGTTTGTTTGCAAAAACATTTATAATGTGTTGATCCCTTTAGAATAAGGCTGAGAAAACTGAGCTAGCTTAAAAAAAGTTCTAGTTCATTTTGTGCTTAATCTTTTTTAGGGGTAGAAGAATCAATAACAAGTTTAATAATTTTATAGATGGCATTTTCTACCATTGGAAGACATCATTCCCATGAAAGTTGAGGTGTGGAATGGATTTTGATAAAGAAAAAGAAAACACTGAAAGCATATGTATTCTGTAAATTGGTCAGTAGCTACTGTCCTATATGCATTGTCTTGATTTTATGTTAACCCTCAACAAAGTTGTAGTGGCCATGTTTATCTTAGGTTGGGTGGCTACCTATTCCTCTCTGTCCTGGATATTGCTGGTTGTCATACTGTAATAATTAGTAGTGTCCTCTTTCGCTTTCACATGTATCCTAGTTTGGATGACAAATTACATGGTCACTCTTGTCTTCAGTGTACTCTTTATTCACCAGTCAGCTTAGATTTATTCTATACATAAAATGTGCATTGAAACATTGGACTAGGCAATGAGGCATTAATGAAAGATGACCAAGACACAATTTTTATGTTTAGAAATTCATTTGGAGGAGAAGGAACATTTTAATGGTAAGGTAATAACTAATTAAGCAACAGAAAGAGTGAGGTAACCAGTTAATATGAACTGTAATATTTTTATATTGGTGTATAGATGTTCTAGTTTGCTAGCTGCCAGAATGCAATGCACCAGAGACGGATTGGCTATTAATAAAAGGGGATTTATTTTGTTAGTTCTTCAGAGGAAAGGCAGCTAACTTTCCACTGAGGTTTTTTCTTACATGGGAAGGCACAGGATGGTCTCTGCTGGCCTTCTCTTCAGGCCTCTGGATTCCGACAACTTTCCCCAGGGTGATTTCTTTTGCATCTCCAAAGGCCTGGGCTGAGCTGCGAGTGCTGAGATGAGGTATGCTGAGCTGCTTGGGCTGTGTTACCCAAATGAGAGCTCTCATTTAGGTTGAGCTCTCTCATTTAAGCACCAGTGAATTAAGTCAAACATCATTCATTGCAGCAGGCACGCCTCCTAGCCAACTGAAGATATAATCAGCAACAGATGAGATTCATGTACCATTGGCTCATGTCCACAGCAACAGAACTAGGTGCCTTCACCTGGCTAAGTTGACAAATGAATCTAACTACCACAATAGATAATACAGTTGTAAAACTGACTCAATGATTAATTTGGGCTTAAATACATGAATACATGTTTACCTTAGTTATGCCATTACTTTTTTTTTTTTTTTTTTTTTGCACCAGCAGGCACCGGGAATTGAACCTAGGTCTCCCACATGGCAGGTGAGGACTCTGCCTGCTGAGCAACCATAGCCCACCCACCATTACTTCTTAAGTATACAATTTTAGTGTTCAATTTCTTGAAAACACCACATCTTTATACAGAATTCTGGAAAGGCTCTCTTTGCACTGGGCACTGACAGTCCAAAGACTGTTTTGATTTATGTATTTTTCTTTTTCTTTTTTCTTTTTTATTTATTTTGGTTTTTTATTATTATTTTTATTTATACATTGTTAACATGACATATTATGCTCACTTGGTTGCTCCTATACTCAATCAAATAAGGAAATTGAATATTTATTCCATACATTTTTTTAAGGTAAGGGATATTTACTTTTGCTTTTTATAACATAAATTGCATGGTAATTATAGAATCGGTTTCCATTGTTTCATTTATAGCAATAATTTGCATTTATTAAAGTAATAAAATGATCTAAACTTTAAAGTCAATAAGTTAATTTTAAATACAGCCATTGGTTTTTCAGGATTCTTTAAAACTCCGTAAAGTTTAAAACGTGGCCTTATATTGAAGAATAATCCTCATGTGTTGAATAACCTCTTATGTGCTGTCCAGAGAAAAGTTCTAATCTTCATTAAAGGTACTTATACTTGGTTAGCATTTAATAGAAAAATCAAGATTTCCTAAGGGAAAGATAGTGTCTGTTGATATAGAAGATTACAGCAGTCATTTCCCAAGCTTTTCCTTGGCTTTTCCATCATATGTCAAGGTACATGGCAGTATCTCCTCCTTTCTCTTCTCAGCTCTGCTGACTTCCAGCTTCTAGCTGCTCTCCATGGCTTCTCTCTTCATCTGGCTTTTAATTCTGCTAATGAAAGAAATCCAATAAAATGGATTAAATCCCAACCTGATTCAATTAGGCATTACCTTACTTGAAGTAACAACTTGAAGAGATCTTATTTACTATGGGTCTACGTCTATTAGAATGTGGACCAAGACCAAGAATATGTCCAAACTGGGGTTCACAATTCAATCCACTACAGAGCTTAAGCATTTATAATTATTTGCTTTAATAGCAACTGAACCTAAGACCATTGGTGACTTCATTCTGACAAATGAAGACGGGAATGTATATTGGTGGAAATTAGAATATAGATACAAAGTAATATATTCTTAAAAACTCCCAAGTAATGATTGCTTGGTTGAATAATGTACTAAAAAAGGCTATGTATTTATGTAAGTTCTATGTATTTTAAGCATTTTATGTGCACAACTATATTTTATTTTGTAGAATTGATGTATTTTACATGTTTTGAGAGCTGGGAAAATATAGATGACATGAAAGAATAAGTTTGCATTTTGAAATGGAAATAATTTTGTTTTTAATAACGTCTCCAAACAAAGTAACCAAGACAGAAAAATTCTCAGAGTAATAATATATTTCTAAGTTGTTACCTTATTGGCTCTACTGCCAACTTGCTTAGACATACACTTGCTACCTGCTAGAATTATCTCAGATACTGAATTTTAACAATATTTGTCCTAAACTGTATTTTATTTTTAGTATCTGACATTTTTTATTTCTCAGATTAAGTATTATCTTACATATGGTGAAATGTAAGCATAATTTTTATTGATTTCATTTTATTGTTTCATTCATATTTCATTCATATGCAATTACTTAAATACTTATTAAACACTAAGCACTAAGTAAGCCGTATTACAAAAGTGAATATATGGATTCCTGAAAATATGCCTTAGTCATTCTGATTTAGATCTCTTTATATTGATACACAGAAACAGGCAATCCTCTGAAGAAAACCCAGAGAATAATGGATAGTAGTTCATATCTCAAGTAATTCTGTCCTGAATCAAGCAGAGCTAGTAAAAAATAGAATGGAATACTGAATATAGGAATGTACTCTAAAAACTAAAACCCAAAAACAAGTATAGCTGCTATTCTTGTAGGGCATAAAAACCACATCAGAAAGTGAATTGGCAAAGATTTCATTTGGGAGGCAGGCCTGGCTCTCCTCTGGTGCTGGCCAGACTTCCCACTGCTTGGCCGGCATTGCTCACCAGGTCCATAGACAACAGGTGCATCCTTGTTGCACACTCTCTTTCCAACTCTTTTTGCCTTTTAATGATTCTTCTGGCTAATATCTACTTTTCTTGGGAGAAAAGTGAAATTATTTGAAATTTTGGTTTCAGAGGTTTTCCTTGTGGCTGTGATATAATGATGGCCCAGTACCCTTCCCACTGAGTTGTGGATAGAATGCAAAATACAGTACATAACACTAGAGAAGAGGTGAGAATGTGAAGTGAAAACTAGGGGAAAAAGGGTCCTGTGGCTTCCCTCTAGCCCTAGAAATACGAGTTTAAACATATAAAGCACAATTATGGTCTAAAGATAATTGAAAGTTATCTATGTACCTGTGAAGCATGTGTGCGTGTTTGTGAAAAAGACAAGAGCTGTACACAAGCTAATACTTACAGCAAAAATGATAAAATGATCATATTCTTTAATTAAATATATCAAAGCCTAATAGGAAAATGACCCATGTGCAGATAGATGTGAGTAAATTACCAGCTGGAACCTGTCCAAATGCAGGAAAAATGGACTTAAAATAATTCCATTAATTTATTTCATTAAAGTAATAAAAAGTATCTAATTTGAAATCCAAATATATTTGAAATTAATTTTATCATTTTATCTCAGGCATTACAGCTTTAAAAATTTAATAATTTGAACCACATAACTGTCATCCACTAATAATGTCAGACCATCTAGCACATATTATGTGCTAGACATGATATATACCTTACTTTATTGAATTATTTAACAACACTGAATGGTAATAATAATAGAATAATATTCCTATTTCTTTTTGGTACATGAGGAAACTGATGCTCAGGAAAATGAAATAATTTATCCAAATCATACAGTGAAGTGGCACTGCTGAGATTGTATCTACATCACTTAGTTGCCATGGTATAATTTTAAAGAAGAGAAAATAAAATAATTTAAAGTGAATATAATAGAGTGACTAAAAGAAAGTCAAACTTGGATTTAAATTCTGACTACAACCAATGTATAGAAGCTGTGTGTTCTTGAATTATTTACTTACCCAACTGTGCCTAAGTTCCCTCATTTATAACATGGAAATAATAAAATAAGAACTCAATATTATAATAATTAGGTGGATATGCTAATATGCAGAGTGAATATTCTACAACAAATATAACTGATAGTATTCATCTAAGTATTTTAAGGGATGAGTTATTTACCTTTAAATCAGGAACACATAACCTGTTTGATCCCTTAGTTGTAAGCCCAAATAGCTTAGGCTTATAAAATATAAGAGTCCTTTATCATTTTTTTCTACTTAGGTTGCTGTGCTGAAATAATTAATTACCTTGTGACTATCAGTTGGTAATACTGCCAATGGAATATGGATGCATTAAAAAGCAACTCTTTTTGACAGCCCTTTATTAGCAGTCAGCAATTAAATATATGAAGAAGCCTTGTTTTGCACGCTCTTTCAACCACAGAACACTAAAGATGTATATGTTATAATTACAATTATCCTTTCTCTTCATTGTCCTGCTGAGTAATGCACTGTAATTCTGGCAGCCAGACTACAGAGTTGGCTTGCTTTCCTTGAACTGCAGATGTCTAATTGCAGGCAACCATTTCATTTAAAATGGCTCATTAAAGTAGAAACCATTTAGCATCAGTAACATTGATCAGCAACCATGATTATGCATTTAATTTAGAAAAGTATACTTTTCTCCATTTTTCTACCTCTATCATCTATATCTATCTATTTATATGTGTGTGCTTTTCTATCCATCTATCTATTGATCCACATACCGCCCCCCCGACACACACACGCACACACACACACACACACACACACACACATTACATTTACTCTTTTGAAAGGTTTGCGATTCCTTGGCTAATTGTTCCATAGAAAGTAGTAATTATAAAATTATAGAATTTATACTATCCAAGATTGGATATTGATCATATAGAAATGAATTTCCTCTCTTGAAGATTTTTATAGATGTGTTATATCTCAACTTAATAATTGTCTTTATTCACTCAATGAAATATTGCTTGTTGCAACTTTACAGTACTAAAGGTGTGAAAATGCCAAAACTAAGGCACCAACAAGCAGTTACCTTCCCTCAAGAAAGACTGATGCTGTCTGGAACACCTCTGTGTGCTGGGAAAGCATGTGGCTGGCATCTGCTGGTCCCTTGCTCCTGGGCTATGTTGCTTTCTGCCTCTGTTTCCTCTTGGGATTCCTCACTTGACTTCTATGGGCCTTCACGTAGTTCCTACAGGACATAACTCTGGGTTCTGGCTTGCTTAGCAACTCACTGGAAGGCACATGGCCAGGCCTGCTAGCTTTCGCCACTGACTATTTCAAATGGCTTCCTTGGGAACATTTTCTATCTCTAAAGGTCTCTGGCTGCAGGGCTCTGAAACTTTTTCCAAAATGAATCTCTCTTAAAGGGCTCCTATAAGCAACCCCACCTTGAATGGGTAGAGACACATCACCTTGGAAACCACCTAATCAACATTCCCACCCATAATTGGTGGATCACATCTCCTTGTAAACAACTTAATCTAAAGGATTCCATCCAGCAATATTTAATGAGAATTAAAGAACATGGCTTTTCTGGGTGTACACAACAGTTTCAAACTAGCACATTGATTATTAAGTCAAAGTTCACGTAATTATTTATAAGTCATTTGTAAATTACCTTAGGATTTTGGATCTATAAATTTCAAAAACAAAATGGCACTTTGTGATTGTCATAATATTAACTATAGATAAAGTAGATAGTCTTGTATTCACTTATTTTCATTTCACTAGAGAAAAACACAATTTATTTACTTCTAAAGTATTTCATGTAAAATATGAGGTAGTTGAAGAATCTTTTATTGGGAGCTCCCAATCCCTAAAGAAAACAATAAATCAACAAAGGGTCATGGAGAAATAAAAGCCACAGCAACTGTTTAAGGTACATTTGTGCTTTTGTGTGTGGGTGAGAATGAGTTTGAGACTGATACATAAATTAATAACGGATAATAGAAAATCTGATCCAGCTCTCCAGTAAGGAAGCCACAGGGTGGCCTCATGAAGTCAAGGTTGGGCTGATGGGAATTTAATTACCTCCTCACTGAACATTTCATTTATATTCTCTTTTCTCAACACAAAGACTACTGATGTACTGATGCAAAAACTGAAGTAAAAAAGTTCTGACAGGCATGTTATTTAATGCCAACAAAAAAGTTTTTTATTAAAATACTTATTAGTAGTATGTGTTAAGCAATTGATGTGTGTAATTCTTTTGTGCCAGTCACTCCCTTGTACCCGATTCTTTTTTTTCCCCCTTCCAAGTGAGAGAGAGAAGGGAGAAAAACAGGAAAGAGAGGAGAAAAGAGAAAGGGAGAAAGAAAAAGGAAGAGAAGCAGATAGTCCATTACATAGAGGGGAAAGAGTCATAAAAAGAAGCAAAACAATGAGAGAAACAATCAGGACTTATGAATGAGTAAGGATGGGAAGTTAATATTAAAAAGTGAGGGAATGAGAGGGGGTGAACAGGATTGGTTGAGCTGGCAGCACTGCTGTTTACTTGAATATTCATCTTCAAAGTGTTATCGAATCTTATCACTGCTTTGTGATGCAAAGTAGATGATTCATTACTATTCATACGTCAACTTTTCTTTACAAGCAAATCTTCCAGTACTTTTATTCAGTTTTAGTTTCAGTAGGTTACAAATTGGGTAAATTATCTGAACTGTGAAGAGAGCAGTATTACTCATTTTAAAGAAGGAATGGATTTAAACTAAAAGGGAATTGTGACTAATATGAATGGACAATTCCCATCTAGCCTGGTTGCCATAGGAACTTTGTTTTGCTTCCTTTACTTATTTCTCATCCCTGCCCTCAGTTATTGCTTTGCTTTTCTGGTGGATACGACAGAGGGGCCTATGATGACAGTCTGTCTGTACTAAGAAATTTACAAAAGAGAGAAAATGAAATGTACACAAAGTCTCTGCCTGAGGAAATTTATTGTAATTCGAAAAGAAAGGTAAACACGATGTTTCAACTCATGAGCAATTTCAAAGCCACTGTAGTGAAATACAATGTAAATTTTAGAACTAAAAGGTGAGGGCAAGCATGGTTTTACTTAGAATTTCTTTTTGACCAGAAAACCTAAAACAACCATTTATATAAACCTAAAAATAGATAAACATTGTTTAGATTAAAAAGTTAAAAATCATGGCTTATACACACACACACAAATTCATATAGACATTTGTTAAATATTTTATTTAACTCATAAGGGAACAGATAGATGTTATAACAAAAAGAGAATACGAAGAATATGTCTACATTTGTGGGGCAGGAATATATAGATAGAGGCAAAACTTTTTCCCCAAGGAACAGGACAGGGAAGTCAATAGGAACCCTCTGGCAGACACTGTAGAATCTTCAGTGTCCATCAGTTATCTACAAGTTGCAGTGCTGTAAAAATAGCTCCATGCAATCATAATCTGATAAGAGTAAGAGTAAAAAAGTTTTTTTTTTTTTTTTGATTTGCAGTATTTTACCTAAAAGAGTAAGGTCAAGAACCTTGGAAATCGTAGTAATACTCACTGCTTCATCTACATCAAAATGAGTATGGAACAGCACATCATGAGTAGCACAAAAGGTAGAAACCCAGACTACAAAATTATTTTTCTAACACATATTTCAGTTCTTTGTGTTTATACACATGCGCACTGCACACACATTCACACATGTGCCAGTTTGAAAGAATTTATGTACCCTAGAAAAGTCATGTCTTCATCGTAATCCAATTTTGGAGGCAGCCATTTTTTTAAACCCTATTCACACTGTATGTTGGGAATTGATTATATTATCCCCACAGAGATGTGACTTGCACAATTATGGGTATTAACTTTTGATTAGAGGGAGCTATGACTCCAACCATTGCAGGTGGATCTAGATTAGTTTTTTTTTCTGCATAAAAATCAAATTTATATATAGAGAGAATTATAGGTAGAAAAAGAGGAAGAATTTTGGAGAAAGCTGAGAATGACCAGAGCCATGAGCAGAGCCAACAGCACTGAGAGCCCTCCCAGCCAGAGACCTTAGGAGAGAAAGAAGGAAAATGCCCCTGGGGGAGCTTCATAAAACAAGAAACCTGAGAGAAAGCTAGCAGCTGTCACCATGTTAGCCATGTGCCTTTCCAATTGAGAGAGAAACCCTGAACTTCATCAGCTTTTTTGAATGAAGGTAACTTCTTGTTGGTGCCTTAATTTGGACATTTCCCATAGATTTGCTTTAATTTGGACAATTTCACAGCCTTGAAACTGTAAACTTGCAATTTAATAAATTGCTCCTTTTAAAAGCCATCTCATTCTGGCAACTAGCAACCTAGAACAGCACACATATGTCTTTTTGTTTCAGTGTGATATTTGCTTATTTTATTTATTTATTTGTTTATGTATGTATGTATGTATTTATTTTGGTTATTCATTTTACATAGAACTTAACATTTCACCTACTTTTATCAATTGATCTAGTCCTCTAGGATAATGTATTTTTTTCCAGAAATGGAACAAATTAGCCTACTGTTTGGATCTTTAAAAGAAAGGTGTAAGGGTTTGATTAATACTAAACTTCCAGGTCTGTTTTGGAGTGCATGGATTGGTGTATATTTCCTTAATTTAATAGGCTATATTGTTAGGAACTGTTCTTTTATTGAGATTGCTTGCATTAATAATTATAACCTCCTTACCTGTACATAGGGAAGAGTCTTGATTATTTTCCACTAACATTTTAATATTTTTTTGTCATACAACATTGGCACATATATCATTTATTCTGTGGTTTAGTTTTCTTTAACACCAATTCAAGTAATGCTCTGAGGAATTTCTCTCAATGCAAAAAATCAAAATTTACATACAGACAGAATTATAGCTGTCCATACTTTGTCATTATCTTTATGAGAGTATTTGTATGAGAACATAATATTTATTTGTTAATTATTTTGGAAAGAAACATTTCTGACAGACTTCTTCCTCTCCATCTCCTCATTTCTCATCCTGGCTTTTGTGCTGCAGATACATTGTCTTTCTTCCACCTGTTGAAAGTCTCTTCTCTCACCTAACTTTGACTCCCACATTTTGCTTAGGCAAGTACTAATACTGCAGCTTAACTTTCAAAGGTTATTTCTTAAGGTTTTATCATTCTTGACATCCCAGATTAGAACAAAATAGCATCTTGATTTTTCCTTCTTAGCTTTTGTTGCAGTTTGTAATTATATCCACTTTTTAGATTGGTGAATAATTGTTTACTCCCTCTGCTGAACTATAAATTGCCTGAGCATATACACCTTAACTGTTTCACTCACCTCCCTATCTTCAGTGCTTAGCACAATTCCTGCTACATAGTAGTGGCTCAAATAATATTTAATAACTGTGTTAAAATATTAGACAAAGTATCATTTATGGGATTCTGAGCATTTTACAATTCATGAATTATGCAGAATACAAACCTTATGTGAAATGACCTCCACTGAAGAGGCAGAAAAAGGGGGGATAGGTAGATTTATACAGGACAACCATGGAAGCAAGTGAGGAAATCTTCTGATTAGCTGACATTAAACTTCCATTTTACATTGGGGGTGTTACAAAGTGGAAAGCAGATACACATTGATTAGTATGGTATGCTTGTCTATTCGGATTAACTGTCTCTATAAGATCAAAACTTGTTTATTACCAGGTGTTGCTTATCTGCAGTTCTGTGTTGTGCATTCCCTTGTCTCATATTCTTGGAAAGTCCCTCCAAGTCAATTGTTTTTGTCTTCTGAAAATAAATGCTCAGAAAAGGGTCACTCCAAGAATGCCCAATGCAGGCAGCCATTTTATTTTACTTAACAGTCACTGTTTTGGGCCATTTTTCCAATGATCTTATTGGAAACTTAACCAAAACACTTCAGTTACCACCACCAGTTTCTTTTCTTGACAGGCAGTTGAGTAGGCTTGGTCAGTTCTGTTCTTTTTTCATTTCTTTATGGCAGTGAGTCTCATTGGGGGGCTGTTCAACTACATTTAAGATCCTTGGACTGGGGTCAGTTGAGTGGATTTGGGATATGGTCCTCTCTCTAAGTCAGTGTCTATTTTTATTATAGTCTTGGTCCACTAGAAACAGTCCCATTTTTTTATTTTCCTTTTGATTTGTTATCTTAAGAGCAACATCTGTCTTGAAGGTGACAAGGAATTAAAATAGAATCTTGAAAATGGTTCATACAAAAAGAAATAAAAATAGATAGAATGATAATCACAATTAAAAGTACAAATGCAAAGTGTACTAGTTGACTTCATATTTCATTAAACAAAGAACACAGGTCAAGAAATATGTCTGCCCATTGAAATGTTTGAGCCTAACTTCAATCAGGAAACTGTAGAAGAGACTCTCAAATCTGGATTCATCACTTGGCACAGATGATTTGAGATGCACTGTAATGGCTAAGGAGGAAAAAGAAGGTTTATTTACACCAGCAGGAAGGCAGGGGAGCTTCCCAAGTCTGCCTCCCCATAGTGACTTTTCAGTTGGATTTTATACATATTTAGAGACAAAGAGAGATAATCATCTTGGGTAACTTGTAACAGGGGTCTGGAGAACTTCATTAGTCCCTTATCTCAGTTATTTATTTTCTTTTTGGATTTACATCCTCTGTAACACCTGAGCATGGTGCTGCCAAGTCTGGGGCTAAAGATAAAAAATCATTCATACCTGGATACATATTTTCATTACATATTGCTCCTCTTTGAGACTAAGAGCTCACATTCACAGCTAGCTTATAGTTTTTAAGGCTACGTTTGAAAGTCTGCTGCTACAAAACACCTTAATTTGATCATTCAAGTTTATTAGCATAAAAGCAACATTGTTCATGTACAGTTAGGGTATCTAGAGTCTCGCTGTTTTGCCAGACCACTGTTGCTAAACTGTCAACTTCAATCTGGAAAACCTCAAGTGCATTAAGGGTGGTAAAGCTCTGTTTCATTCACTTAGATAACTGCTTGATCCAGGTCACATATTCCTTGTGAGAGTGTGATAGGGTTCATAAAAGAATGGAACCTAGTTTTATGGTAGACCAAAGGATTAGGGGTGTTATCCTTTTGTTGTTTTGAGACCTGATATGTGAAAGATCCTCAGCTGGCTATCTGATTGGCATAGAGGGTAGGTGATATAAGCAAGATCAGAGGACTCAGTCCAATTTACAGGTAGATAACGAACCTAGGCAGTTATCCAGAGTTTGCAAAGGGAATGCACAATAGCTCAGACAATGAACAGGAGCACAATCTGTTAACCTACCACAGTGTTCTATAGTTAGTTATTGGAACATAAAATCTCTCTGTAAAGATAGCATTGGAGGAAGGTTTTTTTAAAACATAAAGTTTTCTTCATTAGATTTGACCTGATTGTTTATATAGGTATAGCAAGAATACTGATTTACCATAGAGGTCTTTTAAAACTTGCTTTACTGGAAGCTTTTCTATGGAAGCTCAGATTGGACCGTAAAAGCCTCCCAGCCTGGGAAGCTAAGGCAAGGGCACTATATGAGATTTCATTTTCAGTACCTATAGATTTGGGTGAATTCTTCTTTTTCAAAGTTTCCAAGGTATCATAGGTTTCCTAAGCCTGAAAGGAGGTGACTTTACTAACACACCTGTAAGGCTAGGAACCCAGAGGTCAGAAACATACTGGTTTTTCTAAGAGAGTTTTGTAAG
This sequence comes from Tamandua tetradactyla, assembly GCF_023851605.1. Classification (NCBI taxonomy): domain Eukaryota; kingdom Metazoa; phylum Chordata; class Mammalia; order Pilosa; family Myrmecophagidae; genus Tamandua; species Tamandua tetradactyla. The sequence continues at coordinate 159,477,586 of NC_135331.1, forward strand.
CATTGGCTCCATGAGGTCAGCCTTAATTCCTTAAAGTCTTTGGTCACATCTGATTAAATGGGCAACATTCTCAAACATGGCTTTCCAGACAAAGCTTTAGCTATATAGCCAGTGTCTCCAATTATATCCTGTTAATGAAGAGGCTGAATTTTTATTGAACCAATGCAGATGATTATTTGCCATAAAAATAAGAATATTTTAACAAATACATACAGTGTTTGTCACTGACCCCCTTCAGTGTAACAAAATGTTCATTAGCATATTAATTTCCAAATGTAACATGTTATCATTCTGCAAAAGTAAATTGTTCAGAGAGCTGTTTTTTGTTATTCTTTTAGACTATGCATTCATTAAAATAACTACTGAAAACTAATTTAAATGCTTCTATTTACTTAGATGAATACTTGTCTTTTAGTGTGAATCACTATGTGAGCTGTATTTCAGTGGAATAATGACTCTCCATAAAGCTTTTTCCAAAAATCTTTATTTTTCTTTATACTTAAAATTAAAAATCCAATTTTAAATAAACTGTTAGCAAGAAAATGATGCAACAAGTTTTAGAAAATTAAGGAGATGAGTTTTTAAATTATCATTTTTAGGGTAATGGATTAGATATAGACTTGTTTTAAATTTAATATTTATAAATGAACACATAAAATCATCTCAAAATGAAATAAATTAAGGGGAATATAGGAGAATTCTATACAGAAGCATGAACTCCACTGTTCTAGTTTGCAAACTGCTGGAATGTGATAGACATACCAGAAACGAATGGCTTTTAAAAAGGGGAATTTATTAAATTGCAAGTTTACAGTTCTAAGACTCTGAAAATGTCCAAATTAAGACACCAACAAAAGGTTACCTTCACTCAAGAAAGGCTGATAAAGTTTAGGGTTGCTCTCAGCTGGAGGGGCACATGGCAAAGTCTGCTAGCTTTCTCTCCCAGCTTCTTGTTTCATGAAGCTCCCCTGGGTGTGTTTTCCTTTTTCATCTCCAAAGATCTCTGGCTGTATGAGCTCTGTAGCTTTTTCCAAAATGGTTCCCTCTTAAAGGTCCCCAGCAAGCAACCCCACCTTGAATGGATGGAGACAAGTCTCCATGGAAACAATCTAATCAAAAGTTACTACCCACATCTCCATGGCCATGATAAAAATGATTCCTACCCAGCAGTATTGAATGAGTATTAAAGAACTTGGCTTTTCTGGGGTATACAACAGATTCAAACCTGTACAACCACCAATACAATTATCATTTCTACCTTTAAATTGCCTAGTTACTTTTGAATGAGGAGGTGCAAATAATAGGCTGCTTATGACCTGTTTTGAGTCCATATTTCTTTACATGAAATCCAGGGCAATGCCTTTTAAAGTACACAGTAAATGATGTCCACTCTTTTTTTTTTAACAATTTGTTTAAAAATCATGTGTTTTTTTTTTTTTTCCATTTAAATTGTAGTTTCTATCCAGAAGGATTGCACTTACTAAAATAGTGTTTGATAGCCTTTAAATATTTAATATTTAGACTATACCATGAGATAGGGTTAAGATTAGCAATTTGGATAGAGGAAACTATTTTTTGAGGTTTCAAGGTTGTAAAGAGCGTGAGGCTTTTGAGGAACTGGAAGTGCACTGTGGTCAGGGAGCCTAGAGATAAAATATCCTGAGGGAGAATGAAGCTGAAGGAGATATCCTATAGGGCCTTACATGACACACTGAAGTACTTGGACTTTTTCTAATGGATAATAGCAAGCTGTTAGAAAATTTTAAGAGGGGAGTAAAGTAAACCTGATTGAAATAGAAAAAAAAATCATGCAGTGAAGTGGGGTTGTTCTGAAGAAAGACAGGAAGCAAAGTATACTTGGTAGTTAACAAAGGTGGTTTGGTCTCAGGTTCTTTGTGGAAAAGGGAAGGTGTGGAGAGATTTGAAATATAGTGAGAGATTGAATTGAAATGAAGAGTATGTAAGAGGGAGGTATTAATAATGGCTGCAAGGTCTCCAGTGTTAGCAGATCTATTTACGTTTTGCCATTTACCAAGGGACAAAAGGAAGGAGGAGGAAGTTTAGGGGAAGGATGATGACTTCAGTTTTAGGTATATTAAATTTAAGGGGCTGGTGAGCCATCTGAGTGGTTCAGGTCTGAGGTACCAGAGGTGGCCTGGGGTGGGTTAGTTATCATGAGTGGCCAAGATTCCCTGGAGAAAGAGTGGAGAGAGAAAGATAAATAGAGGATCTGATGAAAATGCATCCATTAGTAATGATTAGGGTAGGGGAGACACTGAATGAGCCCTTGATTGTCCTTTGCTCCTACTGTACGGGATCATGGTGATAAAATATGCAGAAATCATACTATTTTGATTTCTAAGTTTGGATTATATTTTAATGAAAGGTTCATTTTTTGTTGCTTTTGTGTTGATTTTTGCATCTACCAGCTTTTCATAAGCTATAGGTCTACTTTGGCTGTAGATGTAAAAGTGGATAGTACATTATGGAAGGGAAGGTTGAGCAAAAATCAATCCACTTCAAAATTGATTAAAGTAAAGAAAATTTCCCAGTGTTGAGAGGATATTTAAGATAAGAATAATTAAATGAACTCAAGAGACAAATGGATTTTTGATTACTCACAAATATCAGTTCTAAGAAGATAAGGAATGAGATATATGACTTTTTCTCCCAGTGAAAAGAAACATAGTCAATTCTTTTCTTTTTTCTTTTTTGTATGGACGGGCACCGGGAAGCGAACGTGGGTCTCCAGCATGGCAGGTGAGAATTCTGCCTGCTGAGACACCGTGGCCTGCCCGTCAACTCTTTGCATATATAATTTGGAATTAAGCTGTGTGAGGACAGATTGGAAAGTAATTATTATAATATTATAGATGAGAGAAAATATAATTGATACTTTAAATTATACACACATTTATATAAATGCTATGTATAGTTATCCCATACAAAATCTATCCGTTTTTGAATTATTTTCAGAATTAGTTTAAAACTATGTGAAATAAATTCTCAAGAGAATAATAGTATAATGTCAGCTTTTGGCTATCTTCAGGATTTTTGTTTAGATGTTTTAGTGCAAATTTCAGCTTAGTGTTTTTTCCCTGAGAATTATTCTAGTGTTCCATCTGCCCTACCTTTATAGTTTTTTATCTCCTGCATTCTTTATCCTCTGAAACACTGGCACCACTTGTTCATTCTTCTGTTCATTCACTCATTCATTCTTTTATTCACATAAGAAATATTGATTGAGCAAAAGAGATAGTCTCCATTCTCATAGAGCTTATACTCTAAATCAGGGCTTCCCACACTTGGCATTTTTGACACTTTGAGTTAGATCATTTTTATTTGGTGGGGGTGAGGGACGGGATTGTCCTGTACATTTAGGGTGTTTAGCCTCTTTGCAATAGATGCCACTAACATTCCCCCAAAAATAAAAGGTCTAAAGACAATGACAAATGCCCTTTGGATGGAAATATTGCCTCTGGTAAGAAACTACCATTCTAGAGTGAAGAACCAGGCAATAGACAAACATAACATAGCATAATGTCAGTGGTGATAAGTGCTATGAATTAAAATAGAAACTGAGACAGTGGTAAGAGAGGTAGCAAGGACAAGAGCTGTACAGGTCTATCCTCAAGGACAGCAGCCTGCCTATTGCACAGTCACAGAAGCCCACTTTCCCTTTCACGTATACTTATCATTCACTGAGAGCCTATCTGTGAAATTGCCAATTAAGGCAAGGGCCTGATATATTATTTACATGATTAAATTATTTCTGGTTCTTGACTGTTTACAAAGTGCCACAGTCACAGTAAGATGTTTTTTGAATATGTCAAGTATCTCAACTGAATAGAGCATTCAAACTTCAAATGGACTATAGCACACTATTGATTTAGTTGTCCTATTTCTGCCGCTGGGAAACACAAGGATCAATAAGTCACATAAGCCCTCAATAGGTGGTTAGAAAAAGCTATATTTATTTAAAACCATTCTATTAATTTTTTCTTCTGTTTTTTTTTTCAGAAATCTATGATGATTTGTTTTCTTCTTCTTTTTTTTTTTTTGCATGCTGTATGGCAGGGTTACATTTCATTCTTTATCCATGTGAGTATCCCATTATTGTAGCAACTATTTATTGAATTTTTGCTTGTTTGTTTTGTTGGTTTCTTTGTTTGTTTGTTTGGGAAGAGCATGGTCCAGGAATCAAACCCGGGTCTCCCGCATGGCGGGTGAGATTTCTACCACTGAACTACCCTCGCAGCCCCTCTATTAATTTTTATTATGTTATTTAATCTATCTTAAAGCAGGACTGCCCTTTTTATTGGTCTCAGAATTGTCAGGACTCTGAATGAGAGTCACTGTTACTGCACGATAAATGAAAGTGTGGTGCACCGCAAGCAGCACACTTGAATTCTGGGCCAGGCTTTGTTATGGCCTGGTTGTATGATCTTGGGCAAGTCATATAACCTCTGGACATCTTCTTAAAGTAGGGACCATTATACCTTCTTTATGTAATTCATGTTTTTCCTGATTAAATGAGATAGTACAAGGAGGAGCATTTTAAAAATATATAATAAAAATATAATTTTTAAATAATCAGGTAAATATACTAACGATGAGTTTTATATTCAAGATACCTGCTCGTGAAGCTGAGGAAGGACAACTGTCACTATTCTCTTTGCTCTTTCTCCTCACCCCACCTAATTCAAATTCTCATGTAAATCTCCTCCCAGTTTGCCAATATACTTTGTAAAATGTTCTACTGAAAATGCAATATAATTTTCTGTACTGTGGGATCTAAACAGTGAAGTACAATGAGGTTAAATCTTTTTTTGTTTTCTAGAGCAGTGGTTCTCTTTTACATTATCATCCCCGATCCCCCAAGGAGACTTTTTAAACATTGTTTTCCTAATTTCTCCCTTACCGTCATGAAATTTTAATACCACAGATATATTATATTTCTGTATATGTACTGTATATATTTTACATATAACAATAGGGTTTGTTCCCTCTTCCCCAAGAGCCAATTTTGCCCCTTTGGGCATGATATCATAAGAATGATATCATTAAGAATGCATTTTAGAGTCTCTAGATTTTAAATTGGAGGCTGTGTTTCCAGCAGCTCTTTAGCAGACCCAGTCCAGTCCAAATCTTCCTGTGGCTATGTGATATGGAACAAATGGTTCAGCTAGGAGACTTGAGTGTTAAATCTCTGCTCTCCAGGCAGACTTATCTTTCACAAGTCACTTATTGTCTCTGGGTAGCTCATCAGTTGTAAAATAGCATTATATTTGCTGCTCCTGGGTTAGGTGTGAGGATTAAGTGAGGGAACACATAAAAAGCACTTAGAACAGTGCCTGTCACAGGGAAAACACAAGTGTTCTTGTTATTAATAACTAATAACAACTACCAAAAAAGAAAAAGAAAGGAAAAAAACAAACTAAAAAAATGAATGTCTTTCAGTCACTTTACTGTATTTGTACAGTGTTATTTGTTTTATTTTTTTAATTATGCTAAGAATTTAATATTTATTCCTGATTTTCATTTATCTTACTAGTTTTGACCTCATGTTTCAGCCTGTCATCTGCAAATTTAATTGGCTGTTGTGGTTCTCATCCAAGATACTGAAAAAAAAAAATTACTTTGGGGAGGACAAGGTCAGGGAGAGTCACAACCATGCAGTGTGCAACTAGACATTTCCCCTGAGGACAGCGGTTCTTTAAAAGTGCATCAGGGATTGAATGTGAAGCCAGGATTGTTAACCACTGTGCATTCAAATAGTAAGAAATCCACTAAAATAGGCCTTCTAGCCCAAATTTCTCTTTCTCTTTACAAGAATGTTATGAGAATTTTCGTATAATTCCTGGTTGAAATCTAGATATACCTTGTTTATGGAATTCATCTGATAACTCTTAAAACCAGAGAACTGTGGAAAACCCATAACTCTATAAAAAAAAACATATAATATTAATTTGGCATACCTAGGTGTGGTTCAGCTAAGCCAAATAATTTGCCCGAGGTCAATAGTAAATAGAAAGTGAAGCCAGAATCAAATCTAGGTTTACTTGATTCCAAAACCAATTCTCTCTATTAGACCACACTGCTTTTAACATGCTCTACTGATCACTGCCTCAGGTTTAATTAATGATCGTAAAATGTTGCTCCTATGATTATTAGACTATATCTTTTTCTATTTCTGGAAAAACAAATGTGTACCTCCTTACAGTTTTAGCATTTTAGAGGGGTTTGAGCATCTTATTTGGAAAATTTCTCAGCATATTGGAATACAATCCAGTTGAGCACGGAAACTTATTTAGACCACTAAGAGCTGTCTTAATGCGTATTTTAACCACCAGAGGCCACTTTTCATTGTATTTTATTTTCTTTTCCATCTAAACATTGTTCTCCTTGCCACAGAAAAAAGAATACAAATTGGAGTTCCATAGTTTCCTCTTCTCTTTCTGGTCATTACCAATAACACTAACCCTGGGAATTGGTAATGGTTTCTTAGATATCTCCCCAAAAGCATGAGCAGAAAAAGATATAAGATAAATTTATCTTTATCAAAATTTAAAACTTATGTGCATCAAAGGGCATTATCAAGAAAATAAACTATAGAATGGGAGAAAATAGTCACAAACCGTATTTCAGATGAGGACTAACATCCAGAATATATAAAGAACTTTTACAACATAATAACAAAAAGACAAGGAACCCAATTAAAAAATTGGCAAAGGACTTGAATACACATTTTTCTGAAGAAGATATGTATAAATGAACAATAAGCATATGAAAAGATGCTCAATATCATTAGCCATTAGGGAAATACAAATCAAAACCACAATGAGATTTCACTTCCCTATCAGGATTATTTATGATTGTAATATATATATTTTTTTGGGGTGAGGGTGCATGGCCCAGGAATTGAACCTGGGTCTCCCTCATTGATTGTAATATTTTAATTTTAAGTTTTAGAGGACTCCTTTCTGATTGAGTTTTGTCACCATTCAAATATCTTAGGTCTTTTTGTTTTCTGAAAATGTTGAAATCTGATTATTTAAAGCATGGACTAAGTTTATAATTGTATCCCGTAATCCTCATCTTCTAACCACCCATTCTCCAAGCTTATCCTGAGCATTAGGACGGCAAGTTGTATTCCTGGATTCCCATCATTCCAGCATCATCACCAGTTTCTTCCTATTGAGCCAAAGTTACTTTATTGCTTCTCTGGCTTCTAAGGCATTAAGTTGCCAGCTAGTCAAGCAACTGAAGAAATTAACTTGTTTAATTGAAAAACACTTCTAGGTAGTTGAATGTTCTCCCCTTCTCCATCTTTTTATAACTAATCTGTCTAGCCTTTTTCTTTGTAAACATGGAATGCATCATCCATTTAAGTATCTGAGTAATCTATATCATCATCATAAAATGGTGCCCCTTAGTTTCCAGTCTCATTTTACCATCAACATCGTACTACCTTTCTACTTCAGAGGATAAGGTTGGTTTTCTTATTGTATCCTTCCTTCTAAAAAGAATTGTTTCTTTTGTTAATGCACTGCTGTATTCTAATACTGAATCCCTGAATTATATGTATGTACACATATGAACATGTACACGTACACATATTATTTCTTCTTTTTATTATAATATTCTGGTCACTGATTGATAATTAGTGGAGGAGACAGATGCTTTCTTTAACCCGGATGTGTCCTCCTAAAAATGCCATAAGGATTTCCCTAATGTTTTTCTTTCTGTCATATTTGATATCCCTTAGTAATCCTTGTTAATATTTTGATGTTATTTTCTCTGCCCATAAATTTTACTTTAAAATCCTCTGAAGTAGATGATAAGTTCACCAGGGGAATAGTATTCTTCTCCATATCCATGAATATACCTTCCATACTCAGCAAATACTCACCATTTTTGTTACCTTAAATCATGATTCTGCCACCATCAGTTTAACCAGTTGCTCAGCATTTTGTTCTCCTTGAAAACACTCTCTAAATTGGAGGAAGATTTTAAAGCAGCACCTGGTTCTCAGGACCTCTTTAGTTTCCTTCCTAGGACATCATGGCCTCTAGAAATCGTTTACATGTTTATTATGATGGCATCATTCATCCCCACACACACCATCAGGCAGAGGCAGCTGTCAGCAGGCATGATAAGTCTTGGCAGCTTCTCGATCATGTTCTGGATACACGTTGCAGAACGACAGCATGCTTTGTGTTTAGCCACTGTAGATCCACATAAAATTTTCTCTCTCTACTTGGTAAGTGACAGTTTTTTCCAGTTAGATAGCTGTCATTCTTTTTTTATTTTTACCATAGATTGTTAATTCATCCTAAGTCATTAACATCTGATTTTTTTGAACTTTGGAATGTGCTTCATATCTAGGATTAATTCAAATACACAGAAGGAATATCTTAATTTACTAGGGCACTGTTAATATATTTCACATAATTATCCAAAGATTAAAGATGCTATTTTATTACAACAATATAGATATTAATATTACTAAATGCATCATTCATTGTTATTTAAATTCTATCTGGATTTCTAATTAAATGCAGAAGTGGAAAAGAAGACCATATCTCCTGTTCTGTGCTATTTCTGAGTCCATTGCTCATGAAAGGAGAAAATAGCAATATGGAATTAATCTTTGGATATTACCAAACAATAATTATATCTTATTTTGTTCTGTGGCTGGCAGACTATGTGCTATAGAGGCCAACAGCCAGAGTCTCTGCAGGAGGGTGGGAGACACTGCCAATTCAGAAAGAGATACCAGCCAAGGGGACCTGGCATTGCATTTGCTAGAATTTCTACTAAAATTGTTCACATTTTAGAAAAAAAAAAAAAAGATCTCCCATTGTGTCTACTATATAAAGCAAGGGGTAAGTCCTGGGTGGGTTAACTTAAATTATAGGATGACATGAAAATGGAAACTGCATAATTGAAAAATAGTCATGCAGGCAAAATGAATGAATACTTTAGAGTTAGCTAGTTCTTATTCTATACGTTGTTTAAAAGAAAATGGACTAAGATGAATTCTCTGTTAGGGAAAGTTGTATAATACAGCGATAAATCAGGTCTGTCTTTGCTTTGATCATTATAGAACAAAACACGTAGGGCAGGCCGCGGTGGCTCAGCGGGCAAAGTGCTTGCCTGCTATGCCGGAGGACCTCGGTTCGATTCCCGGCCCCAGCCCATGTAACAAAAACGGAGAAACAGAATACAAGAAAATGTTTAAAGATGTTTCCCTTTCTTCCTTCCTTCCTTCCTTCTCTCTGTCTTTCCTTTAAAAAAAAAAAAAAAAAAAAAAAAAAAAACACGTAAAGAAGGATTATTTTTACAATTGATATTCTGGGAGTAAACATCTCTGTTAAATTCAAGGACATATTAAAATTAGGAAATGCTACCTTCAAATTGTGGGAGAGTTAAAAGACATTAGGAAGGACATTAAATATATTAGATTTAATCATATAAAATTGCTGTTTTTCAAGGAAAAAATGGTTCATATCTATACATTCACATGGCTCAATCTAAATAGTATTTAATGTATTATTAATGTCATAAATATTTATATAAATATCACTCTTTCCACAACTATGAGGTCTGGCAGGTTTATTGATGTATGTATGCATCCCCAGGATGTAACATAGTACCTGATACCAGGAGATGTTAAAAAATGTTGAATTCAAGCTATTAGTGGACTAAAAACCTGGGACTATCCTCCAGGACAATTCTTTCTCAAGTTTTGATTGACTGTGACTCAAAATATACTTAGCAAATGATGTTCTAATTCATCACAATGCTAATTACCTTATACAACATCTATGCATATATATAAATAAATAAAAGTTCTAGGAACTTTTTTTTTGTTCTAGGAAGATGATGTTGGCTAGAAAAACTCCAAAATTTCAGTCTGAAAACAAATATTAAAGTTCCAACAAGTATTTAAAAGGAACCAGTGGTCTCATTTAAATTAGGTTTTGAGTTTTATTTTTTTAATTTTAAGGAAATTGATTTAGGGCAAAGAACAGGAACCAATATTTATTAAATGCCTGAAGTAAATTTGTGTGTTATTAACTTTCTATATTACAAGAAAAGTGCTATTTCTGTTAAACTGATTTCAAATCTTAGACTCTGAAAAGTTAAATAACTTATCCAGGCCCATCATTCAACAACTAGTTCCAAAGCCTGGCCTAAAACTTGGGTCTGTTAATAAAGCTTAACATGGCTTTTTTTCAAATAAAAGTGACGATATTTCTTCTAGTAGTCTATGAATAAGGGTTACAAACTGGATTTGTTTAACTTATTTAAGCTTATGTTTCTATATGAACTGTATGAAGTGGTGTGGTTTTTCTTTTATGGTAACCAAGCAAGATTCCTAAATAAAGGTTATCATTTAATGTTTGTTTTCTTGTTTCAATAGGAACAATAATAGCAACACAAGGCAACCAGTGTTTATTGGACACTTGTATGTTCACGCTTCTATAATAAGCATTTTACATAAAATTGTCTCATTTAACTCTCCTATTTACCCTGTAGGAGTATTACTTTTGCCTTTTACAGTTGTCTATACTAAGGCTTAAGAGCAACACAACTGGCCAAAATTCAGAGTGGGTAAAGGGCAGAACCGGGATTTGAACCTACGTCTCTCAGATTCCACAGCTCACATTCGATAGTCACAATAAATATTATTCCCCTACTTATATCAGCCGGATTTTATGATGTGTTCATGATGCTCCTTTATTTATTTATTTTTTTACCCTGCTCACAAAGACCCACATAAATGAGTTTAAGAACCACTCATTGGATTTACTTAAAATTGAATAAATAATAAAAATATCAAAGCTTGTAGAGGAATCCTTTCTCTTCTCAATGCTGAGCCAATATTTCTTCCATGGACAGCTGATTAATGGCACACAAAGTCATATGGCTACTGCACATATCTATAACACCAGCTATAGTAACGAGATTCATCAATGTCTCAAAGCTATTGCAAGAGAAAACACTCCGGAAGAATGATGCAATTATTTTTCTTCTTGTTTTTGTGAAGTTAGCAGTTGAATGGAGGTGCAGAAAGTGAGAGAGAGAGAAAGAGAGAGAAAGAGAGAAAATATTGTAACTGCATATAATTTAGTCAAGGCTTGTGGATTAGTTGCCAGTGCAAAGATGGTTGCTAGAGGAATGGTAGACTTCCAATATGTTCTTTCATGCTGGCCAACTGGTTATTTCCTTTACTGCTCAGATCCGTTAATTCATAGGGACTAACTGGAGAGATTCTATTTCTGTCATTCCTGTTTCACTTAATAAGGATATTTCTAAAAGAGAAAATCCCTTTAAAATACTATTTGGTTTCCTAGTGCTACAATTTTTATAGAACAGGTAAAATGAATGGTTAATTAATTCCCTTTATTTACCAGTTTTCAAAATAATGAATTGATTCATTAATATTCTCTACCAGTATGATCAATTAACTTAGTTTTTGCGTTATCACAAATTATAGTTATATATATTTGTTGCATTTTAATCCATTTCCATTACTCTTCATCTTGATTTTGAGATTGTTCAGTTTGGGTCAGTGTGACACTCTTTAAGAGAGCCTGTAAGTGGTTTTGATTCAGCCTTATTTTGTGTTGATAGCATCCTTATTATTGGACTGATAAGATGCTCCAGGTTTATCTTGTATATGGAGTCATTTGCTTTATCTCACATAAGTCTCAGAATACCAGTGCAATAGTAACATATGCTGTAATAGTAATAAATATAAAGGATAAAATTGTATATGTGAAAATACTTTTTGAATCCAAATTTCTGTACAACGTTAAATTATTTTTATGTATAATCATTTGCATACTTTGGAAGTATTTCCATGAATTTCCAGGGGGAAAACATCAATTGTTAGACATATAATACAAACTGACACAGACATACATGAGCAAGTAAACTTTGAATTGCAGGTCTACAACATTGTAGAAGTGCTTCATTTTAAATCAAGATAGAAAATAGACCACTACCGTCATCCTGCTTCCCAAAACACTTTTATTTTAACGTTCCTATGACCATAATATGTCCTAAACACAAGACCATTATCAGGGAAAACCTCCTTTGTTCTTGTTTCTGAAGTTGTAGAAATTTAATTCTCAATGCAATCTTACATACTGATAGTCTAAAGCACTTGGGTAGAAAATGAACTTTGTTTATAATTATCAATATATTCCATAAAAGTTAAGTGTTGTTTTCAAATATAATATTTCAGAGCACTAACTTTCTTTCTATGTATTCATTTTTAAAGGACTCTTAACATTAGTACTTACTAATCACTTAGGTATTGTATAAACATGCCAAAGGGAAAGAAGCAGAACACAGAACTCTAATGAAAATTTGTGGCTTATAGATCCATTACATGATAGTTGATATAGTTTCCTGATATATTAATAGGGTGCTCCTGCAGTTTGCTATTGTGTAAAATAATATAAAACATTGATAATGTTTAGATGTTAAAATAATAGTGCAAGCAAAAGAAATTAAAAATAGTCTTATACTACCATGTGTAGTAATTTTGTTAAAGTTTTATTAATTTTAAAGAATGCTCTGCATATTATGTTTTATACTTTTATTAATACTTTTGCCTTCATTAATTGAAAGCATCACATATAAGAACTTAATAGAACTGTGATATGAAATGACGAACAATGATAAAATACTTTTGCTGTAGAAGAAAATAACAAATTAACAGTAACAATTTCTACATTATTACTATTCTTATAACATGATATTGATATAAAATTTACATTGGTAAAGTGATTAATTTATCTCTATTTTGTGTGTATTTTCAAGATTGTTTTATTCATTAACCTATAGAAATATTACAATATAATTTCACCCCAAAATTATACCTTAATTCACATCAGAGTAAATCTTTGACAAATGAATAGATGCCTAACTTACTTTTTTATATATAATTATATTGCCCCATTTCGAATTTGCAGGAGGAAGCAAAGCTATTGTGCTATAGAGGCAGTATGCTGGATTAGGATACAGCACACTGGACAGTACTCAGGATTAGAGAGTGGGGGTTCTAGTTTGGAGTCAAGTTTAGCTCTCTGACCCAGAGCTATTCAATTAGCTTCTGAATATTTAATGAGTATTTATCATCTACCATATCCATAATATATACTGTAAAGGCAGCACTTTCTTCTCAGTTTGATCTTTTGGATTTTATATGTCACATCTAATTTTTTTTTTCTCTCTTTACCTTTACTGATGGTCTATATTTTTACAGTTGTCTCTAGACCTCTTTCTCCTGTTTTTTCCTGTCTGCCTGTAGTACTCTCTTTAGTATTTCTTGTGGAGCTGGTCTCTTAGTAACAAATTATTTGTCTGAAAATAGTTTAATCTCCCCATTATTTTTGAAGGATAATTTTTCTGGATATAGAATTCTTGGTTGGCAGTTTTTCTCTTTTAGAATTTAAATATGTCATACTACTGCCTTCTCACCTCCATGGTTTCTGCTGAGAAATCCACACATAGTCATATTGGGCTTCCCTTGTATGTGATGGATTGCTTTTCTCTTGCTGCTTTCAAAATTCTCTCTTTGCCTTTGACATTTGAAAAGCTAGTTAGTAAGTCTTGGAGTATGTTTGTTTAAACCTGTTCTGTTTGGGGCACGCTGCACTTCTTGGATCTGTAATTTTATGTCTCTCATAAGAGGTGGGAAATTTTCAGTGATTATTTCCTCTATTAGTCTTTCTCCACCTTTTCCCTTCTTTTCTCCTTCTGAGATACCCACAACGCGTATATTCATATGCTTTATGTTGTCATTCGATTCCCATTCTTTTCCCTATATTTTCTTTTCTGTATCAGATTTTAAATGTCCAGTCCTCTAGTTCACAAATCCTTTTTTCTACCTCTTTCAATCTATCGTTGTACATTTCCATTTTTTAAATTTCTTCTATTGTGCCTTTAATTTCCGTAAGTTCTGTGATTTGTGTTTTCCAAACTTTCGAGTTCTTCTTTTTGTTTGCTCAATGTTTTCTTTATATCCTCCCTCAACTCAATGATTTCATTTTAATGAGATTTTCCATGTCTCTTTGAACATCCTGAATTAGTTGTTTCAGCTCTGGTATTTCATTTGAAATCCTGGTTTGTTCCTCTGACTAGGCCATATCTTCACTTTTCCTAGTCTGACTTGTTATTTTTTGCTAGTGTCTAGTATTGGATTTATTTAGTTTATTCTGGAGGCTTTCACTCTTTCACCTAGGATTTTCTTGCTGGATGGCTTTGCTCTTTATCTGTTCTTTGACATGCAGTTCAACTTATTCTAGTCCTCTAGCATAGGTTCTGTTTAACTGATCAGAATTTTTCAGTTTTAGTTTTTGTTTCTTTACCTTCCTATATAGAGACTTTTTAAAAGAGGGTCTCCTCAGGCATTATAGACCCCAGTCAGATTTTCCCAGACCAGACAGGCCCATATCTCAGGAAGAAAGAGTAGCCAGCATCAGTTTCCCTAGAGGGTGAGACGCAGCAGGTTGTCAGACTTTCCTATGAAGCCTCTAGACTCTGTTTTTCCTGTCCTGCCCAGCATGTGGTGCTTGTCTGCCCATGGCTTCCCACCATCTTAAAGTGATATGGTGCCCTTAATTTCAGCAGACTCTTCCTGCCAGGGGCATGGTTGAGATAGAGGAGAGGTAGTATGATGGCTTTAATTGCTTCAATTTTCCAGTCCCTGGGGCCTGAATTCCTTAAAGGAGGAATTCCACTTGAACTGGGTCCTGCCTTACTCTTTAGAAAGATGCACCTTTTAAGGAATTAACTACTTTCACCTGACTAGTTCTTTTTCTCTCAGACAAGCTTAATTCTGCCTTGCCTGGCACAGTGCCTGGAGCCTGAGAATGTTTCCAGTATTATCTAATGAGCTGTTAAGGAATAGAAGAAAAGCAAAAAAATAAGCTTTTTCAGATCCAAATCCCTGCCTCTTGGGTTTGTCAATCAACAGTTTAAGTTAGTACATGGCTCTATGTATCTCCAGGTGCTATGTGCCCTCTTTCCTTGGGGTCCAGCCCTTTTCCAGTATTTTGTGCTGTCCAACTCAAAAAGCCTCTGTTTTATTTATTTATTTTTTCTCCATCAATCCCATCCCCTCTTTGCCAGGGCAAAAACTCCTAGTTTGTTAAGTACTTGTTCCAGGTTTATCTGTGCTGGGGACCTGTTTTCAGTATTCAGAATTTGTTTATTAATTCTACAATTAGAGCTTGGTTGAGCTAAGCCTTTGATGCTAGTAAAGTTGGTTTCCTTTCCCCTTGGGAACCAGCCTGCCGTGCCCATGGGGGAGGGGCAATGGCCTCCACAGATTGGGGGACTTGAGTGAGTTCTCAGCTGTTCCACCTGGCCCAGACTGGGATACGCTGTGTGTCCGGTCCCTGATGTGGCCCCAGCAGTTGTTCTGTACCGTTCCTGCCTATTTACTAGCTGGAGGACAAACTAAATTCCACACCTCGCTATGCTGCCATCTTGCCCTGCCTCTCATATCCATAATATATAACCATGATACAATGGTAACCAAAGAAATTCATAGAACTTTTCCTCACAGTACTTAGGGTTTAGTAAAGACAAGCGCATAACCTATCTCTACACTGGGTGACGAAAGTGCTGAAAGGGGAGGAGAGTGCACCAGGTGAGCCCTGAATGGGGCAGTCAGAGAGGTGCGGTCTATAGAGAGTAGGGACTGGAGTGTGAGGAGCATAAGTGAATGAAATATATAACAGGAATAGCATGTGCAAGGCCTAGGGAGGAGCTGAAGTGTCATTCTCTATGACTGGACCATGGAGATCAAAGGGTGTGGGTAATAGAATATGAAAAAGGACAGATGAAGAAAATGAAAGGCCTTGCAAGCCACAGGGAGAAATTTAGCCTTGACCTGTCAGTAGTGAGACAGTCCTAAAGAGCTTTTAAATTCACTCTGGCTGAAGTGTGGAACATGAATTCCAGTAGATCAATACCAGCAGCAAGGGACAAGACAGAAAAACACAGTCATTTAAACTCACTGTTCCTCATGACAGGGTTAGGGTAAATCACTCCTAACACTAGATGATTCCAAAATCTTTTTTTACCTAACTAGGCTCTAAAGAGTTTTGAAGAGTGTTTCCCCTGCATACAGACATCATAGAAGGAAACTAGTTTTATCTTTCAGATAAACTAGTATGTTATCTGCCCTAGTTTGTCAGATATAGGAGAAATCAGACTACAGACTAATAAAAATGTAATTGGTATAAAAATATAATTAGAAAGCGTGTCTAAGTGGGTACTATAGATTTACAGTCATTTGGCGCAGAAAAGTATCAAGTGCAGCCCTATGATAACATTAATAAAATACAGCAAAATACTACCTAAATATGGTGAAATACATTCTTTTCTTGTAGCTGTGCCTAGCCTATTTTCAAAACTGATTTATATATAATTCATTTAATCCTAGGAAAGTGTGTCGGTTTTTAAATATGATGTACCCCAGAAAAGCCATGTTTTAATCCAGATTCAGTCTTGTTGAGGTAGCCATGTCTTTTAATCCTGATTCAGTAATATAGATTGGAATCTTTTGATTAGATTATCTAAATGGAGATGTGAAACACCCATTGGTGGATATTGACATTTGATTAAATGGAGATGTAACCCCACCCATTCCAGGTGGGTCTTGATTAATTCCTGGAGTCCTTTAAAAAAGAAAACATTTGGAAGATACCTCAGAACCGACAGAGCCTAGAGAAATGAGAGAAATGACAGGAGCCTCAGAGCCAACAGAAACTTCTGTGTGACAGAACTGACACAGATGTGGACAGGTGGAGAATAGAGATGTTTGGAGATACTTGGAGCCCAGCAGACATCGCCATGAGATATTAAGCAAGCCAGAACCTGGAGAGGCAGATGCCAATCACGCGACTACCCAGCTGACAAAGGTGTTCCTAATCCATGGAACTTCCATGCATTAAGGTAACCTCTTGTTGGTACCTTAATTTAGACACTTGAACTTCCTTAGAACTGTAAACTTGTAATTTATCAAGTTCCTCCTTTTAAAAGCCTTTCCAGTTCTGGTATATCACATTCCAGCAGCTAGCAAATAAAGAAAGCAAATGTATAATGCATTATTATGGGAATTGTGTTTTTCTTTCAATTAGCTGTTTAATATTAAGACATTAACTCTTGGGGGAAAATGCTTACAAGGAATACTTTCCGTTAGGAATGGGCATGTAGGCACTTGACATGAAAGGTTTTATAACTAAAGTATAGAGTTTTATAGGAGTCATAAAACTCCTTTCCTCTGGGTTTTGTGTTCCTTAATAAAGTTTGAGGCCAATGTGATGCCTTTCCTTCCACTGCTGCATAGTTCGGTCAAGACTAGCCAAAGAGTTAAGTTTTCCTAAGGGAGTGGGATATTTAGAAAACAAATTAGAGTCAACACTAAATACAAACACGAAAAAAACTGAGAACCATGGAAGAACAAAATTCACCGCATGGTTTTCCCACCCCATCCTAACAGAAATTTGGATGATAATTTTTCCTTAGAAAATAACTTTCTTCTTCCCACAATTAAGTATATTTTTAAGTGGTTACATTTCTAAGATTTAAGCATTTTATTCCAATTACCATTAAAAATGTACATATTCTCTCCTAAGTAGTCAGGAATCTTGGGATCTCTTCTAAATGTTATTTTAAAGTCGCTACAGACTTTCAACAAAAGACTTTATGATGCCTTTGTATTAAAATAATAATTTGGCCATCTTTGAAAACAATTTCTTCAAGTGGCCAACATTTGGGTTTAAGAATTAGTCTTTTTTTTTTTTTCACTCCTGAGATGACTGCAAATATAAGGGTACAAAACTTGTTAACCTGACAAGCAGGCTTAATCAAAGTCAATTTTAAAATTCAGAACTTGTCTGCCAGTCAGTATGTATGTGTGAGTAGTCATTTACCTGATGCTCATGAAGTTTGGTTAACAAATTAATATTTTGTTTTGTTATTGAATTTACTAAGCATGTAATTTCCATAATCCTTAAATCAAATGGATGTTCTTAAAGGCAGATCTTTAATTTATATGTGTTTAATTTTGGAACATACATGTAAAACTTGTAAATTATTACTTGGTAATTTACCTCAATGGCTAATGTTCAAGTTCTGCAAAATCATTGCTTTAAATAACTGATGGAACAAGGAAGGAGAAATGAAAACATTTTCAGGTCATTGATATAATATTATTTGAGTTGTTGTATGTTTGCAGCCATTGATTCAATATGTAAAATCCCTTTGTTCCATTATCCATCACAATAAATATATATTTAAACAGGGGAACTGAGGATCAGGACAGCATTTTCCCATTAAATCAATAAATATATACACAGTATCAGTCTTGTGGGGGAATAAGGAAGTCCAAATAACATATACTTTATAGTATGGAAGAAAAATCATGAATATGTTAAATTATTAAAATGTGAACACTGAATAGAAATTTAACAACTTTCCCTTTATTACATATATTGATAACAATAGCTCAAATTTCTCAGTGTTTACCTCAGTGAAATACTTTACATTTATTATTTCATTTAATTTTCCAAAGTGAGACTAAATTTCATTTTTTCCTTCAATACCTAGTGATGTGAACAAAATTATCATTCCTATTTCATAGAATGGTTAACTGAAGTTCAGAGGGCATAACCAACTTACCCAAGGTTAGATAACGGAGATCGAAACCATGGCCACCTTTTTACCTATCTCATAATCTGAGTTTCTAAGGGCTCCCTTTAAAAGACAAGGGTTCTGGAGATCCTGTAATAATAGCACTGCAGTTTCTCCCAGGTGCAGCTTGAAGAATCCACGCTAATTGTCTGAAAATAGAAAATAACATTTTCATTAATTTTTCCCAAATATACTTCTTTTAAAAGTTATGTCCTTTACTCACTTTATTCTATCCACTTCAGTAGAATTGTCTTTTATCATTGAAACCTGAATTATAAATGCTTTGTTCCTGGCAATAAGAGGTAAACGCAGTTTGTGAACATGAAAAAGTAGTTAAACTTCAGTGGGTTAAATAAGAAAGTATATTGTTTGAATGATGTATTTTAATATGTTGCTTACCGTGTATTCTAGTAACTATTTTATTTTAACTAAGTCAAAACCCCATGATGTGGAGGTTATTATTCGTTTGATGAATATTATCCTCTTTAAAAAATAGTTTATGTAGTTTAAGGCATCCATGGATTATTAAGTGCACATTGGTTATAGTTAAATGACTTGCTGATGCTCATCTATTGCTCCCTGTTGGAAGGCATGCTAATGGTAAAAACAAAATCTCTTCTGTTTGTTTAATTGTGCCCCAGGGTAGAGATGGGAATGTGTCTGTGAGTGAGAGAACACAAGTTTTAATAAGCATACAATGCAATTTAACAGTTCATAAAACAGTAAAATTTAATCCCTGACTGAGATTTATTAATTTCACTCAGCAAAATGGGCTATGGGATATGGAAGCAAGTGAGAATTAAATGAAATGATTTCAGGGGTAATAGATTTTATTACTTGATAAAGTAGGGGAATAATTCTTTTTTTTGGAATCTATCTCTTAATTTATTCTTTGGACACAATCATCTTACATAGGAAAGCTTTTGGAAACCAAATAAACGTTAAAACTACTAAAAGCTTTCGTTTAATTTTATCTGTTTAATTTCAAGAATAAAACTGTTCCACAAAAATCTTATCAAGAATATGGCTGAAATATTTTAAATTATAAATTAAAGTATTTAGCGTTCAGCAAGAATTGACTAATTAAGATTTTTTTCCATTTAAAGTGGTCCCAAAGTCAACGATGCTTGACAAAAATGCAGTTTCTGATAGTTTTATTTTTCCATATCAAGTAGCATATTAAAAAAATCCTAACACATTTTCTGACTCCGTGAAGAGCAATGGGGTTGAAGTATTACCAGAAATTAGTAATATTTTATTTTAAAATCTATACTGATTTCCTTTTTTATCACCTAAAGAAATATTAAACAATCTGAACATGCTATTAAAATGTCATAAATTGAATTCTGTAAGATTTCCTCAAGTTTAAGACCTAAAATTGTATTTTGTTTGTTTGTTCAACTCAAACAAACCGGGGTCAAGGGGCTTTATAATTAAAAGAAGGAGGTTTCCCAAAGCTGGAAGTATCTTGATTTGCATAACAAAAATAGCAGTAACTAAGTGTTGTGTGGAAGTATGTGTTCTAGTACACTGTATCATTTGAGCTTCACTACTGTAAGTATCTGTAAGTAGGACAGATATTATTGTCCCTGTTTTACGGATGAGAAAACTGGAGCTGGGAAGGTTACAATTTACCAGAAAACATATAGCTGTGTTAAGTGCAGAATAAATTCAGACCTGGTCATTGGAATTCAGGTTATAAAAGCACCCTTAAGACCCTTTTCTATATATTAAACAACAACATATACTATCATTTATTTTTGAAGATTTAGGAATGTTATTCCAGAAACATTTTTGTTTAGAATGATCCAAAATTCATGAGTAATTTCAATAATATTTCATTTTATTAAGTAAGATTTGCTTTTTAATAATCACTAGCTGGATAATTGCAGCATTTTATTCTCACACAAAAATGTACTATTAAATGTTTAGCATCTTTGGTGATGTCTCCAATTTTAATTTTTAAAATTTAAAAATTACAAAAAGTCCGTTTAAGCTACATAAATATAAATTCAGTGATACTGAACTAAATTCACAAAAAGTTGGGATTAAAAAGTATATGTAACAAGGCTAACAAAACCTATGGCTCTTATTCTGTTATTTGGAGCTGTTTCTTTACATAATGAAATTTTTAAGAACTTAAACATTGTTGCACAAAACTAATTATTCACTTGATTTTGACAGCAGTATGTTACATCGTCTGAGTAATATCTTTCATAGGAGATGCTTGATAAATATAAAATAATAATGACGATCAAATGTCAGCTGTCAGTTGGACGGGCCTTTTGGAGTCTCAGTGGTACTTTAGCAAGTGAATCTGAACACAACTGTCCCCAGACACTCAAATGCCCTGAAAACTCATATATTGACTGTCTTCCTTGACTCCAGTTAATGAGATCACGATCTTCAGGTTGGAGAGGACACAAATTAGTCTTTTCAAGCGCATATGCACACAGAAATAATCCCTGAGACCAGTATCATTATATTCCAGGGCTACAAACAGAAATTGCAAATGGTTAGGTGGCCTTTCTGTTTATGTCTGCTCCTGATCACTGATAAAGGCAAATGAAAGGAAGCAGAAGCACTTATGTCTATGTGACTCATCTGATTTCATCTGACATTACTTTTACTTTCAGCTATGTTTTTAGGTGAGACCAAGTTCCTTTGGTTCAAATATAACCAATCCATTAGGAAATTGAATGAAGAAACAAACCATATAATTGTGGCCCCTTCACTACTCCAGAGAGTTCATGATAACAAGTGTGCTTTATCCCCATTTCCTATGTGTTTAGTTTCACCACATCATCCTGCAGTAAGCCTTTCTTGGCTATAGGGTTAGCAAACTTCATACCTCAACAGTATCTTTGCTAACTCGGGCTGCTGTAACAAAGTATCATCAACTAGGCATCTTACAACAACAGAAATACATTGTCTCACTCTTCTGGAGGCTAGAATTCCAAAATCAAGGTCTCAGCAGGGCCATACTTTCTCTGAATTTTGTAGGGAAGAATCTGTTCCATACTAATCTGCTTCTAGTAATGCCTTGTTGGCAATTTCTGGCCTTCATGCCTCTGTGGTGACATGGAGTTCTTCCCCTGTCTATCTGTGCCTAATTCTCTGCTCTTTGTAAGGACACTGGTCATATTGGATTTAGAGTGTTAACAACATCTTCAAAGACCCACTTTCCAAATTATGTCACAGTTTTGGTTTGCTAAAGCAGCCAGAAATGGAATGGCTTTTAGAAAGGGAACTTATTAAGTTGCAAGTTCTACAGCCATGAAAATGTCCAAATTAAGGTACCAACAAGAGGTTACCTTTATTTAAGAAAGGCCCATGCTGTCTGAAACACCTCTGTCAGCTGGGAAGGCATGTGGTTGGTATTTGCTGGTCTTTGTTCCCAGTTCCATTGCTTCCAGTTTCTGATACCAGTGGTTTCCTCCCTAAGCATCTCTGAGCCTTCACTTAGTCTCCAGGATACAGCTCTACATTCTGGCCTGCTTAAATCTCGTGAGAAGGCACATGGCAATGTCTACTTGGCTCTGCCTGTGCCTAGACATCTGCTCGCCCCGTCGGCCCTTCCAAGCATCTCCAAACATCCGTGTCTCTGTCAGCTCTGAAGCAACTGTTCTCTAAGCATCTGCCTCTAAGATCTCTCCAAAATGTTTTTAAAGGACTCAGTAAACTAATCAGGGTCAACCTTGAATGAGTGGAGTCACACCTCCATCTAATCAAAAGTTCCCACCCACAGTTGGGCATGTCACATCTCCATGGATGTAATCCACCCATAATTGAGTGTCACATCTCCATGAAAACAATCCAATCAACGTTTAAATGCAAAACAATAGGTCTGGCCCCAGGAGATTGGATCAGGATTAAAACATGGCTTTTCTGGGGTACATAATACTTTTGAACCAGCACAGTCACAGTCACGGATCAGGGCTAAGACTTGCACATACCTTTTGAGGTGGCACAATTTAATACACAGCAAGCAGCAAGCTTTATTCTTACAAAATTGTTGCAAACATTTTGTCTTTTCTCAAGCATGCAATGAAAGTCTGTCTGTCAGAGTATTTCAGGGTTAAATTTTTAACAAAACAAGATGCAAACAGTTTTATATAAACACATCTTACCATACATAGTATACTCAAAAATTTTTTTAATTAGGTACTTCCTAATCTTCCTCAGAATGTAAAGGAATGATTTTGATTTGTATTTGCCACCAAATCTAGGTCAGGTTGACAGGACTAGCATTTCCCTGGTCTAGTTCAAGAAAGGACTAAGTCTAAAATGAAACTAAGTCTAGATACTTTGCTTGATAAGTTTTGTAGTGTTGTCTATATTCAAGTTCCCAATTACAGTTTTCTCATCCATTTAATAGTCAACTAAAAAGTGTATATGTGAATCAGAAATCAGACATCTATGAGGATTAGTTGAGAAGCAACCCAAAGTAGCTATCACCATGTAATATTTTCAGTACATTTTGCTTTATTTGTTGTCCATGTAATAGTTTCGGTTGAGAAACCTCTTGATGGCTTAAACAGTTTTCTTTTTACCTGTATGTCAACTAGAGTCAGACTGGGTAGCCTCAGTAGAAAAAGCAGATCCAAGGACTGCCTAAAAGAGGCTGTGGTGGCAGGAAAAATCATCCCGAGTGTCCCTTAGAGATGCTAATGTACAAATGAAATAATGTTGCAAAGAACATCAAGGCTATCCTCCAGAAGAGCCAGAAATGACAAAAGGACAATGCATAGTTTGAGGGTCTTGGCAGGGAATCACCAGAGCTGTCCATACTGCTTTGATTTGGTGACAATGTGATAAAATATTGATGTCCCACAATTTGTTTTTAACAACTGAGTGCTTCCCTGGGCACCTATGGTCTGGGCTGGTGTAATTGTCCTAATTCACTCATTCCCGAGAATGGCTCTGAATCTGTGGTTTCTAGAAATGGCTTAACAATACAAATTAACTGGCTATTTAAATAATGGTGGTTTGTGTATTCCAGAAGATTCACTTTTCCTGCCTATTTTAAAATATAAAGAAGTTACCATCTTATAATCATGTTAATTCATTCAACTAAACCAAAATCATCTGCATTTCTCACTCAAAGTAACCCTCTTGCTAAGAAACCATATTCACCTGCTGCTATTAAAAGTGAAGTAACCAGGGAGAATTATTTTCCTTTAATCACCCAAACGTCAAGAAATTTGGCCAAGTGCAATAGTTTAGTCTTTTCTGGAAAGTAACATATTCTTATTTAGTTTTTCTTAAACTGGATTGAAAGGAAACCCTGAAATACCCTGGCCAGAAAATTTTTTACTGAGTTTCAGGACACATTGCTTTCAGGGCTGGCTTCACAGCGATGTGACTGTGCTGTTGCTAAGGGATCCATGCTAAGAAAGGGCTCCATGCTAGTTTTTTCTTAGACAATTTTATTGAGATATAGTCACATACCATACAATCCATCCAAAGTGTACAATCGATGGAATTTAGTATAGTTCACAGAGTTGTACATTTATCACCACGATTTTAGAACATTTTCATTACTACAAAAAGAAAAATCCTAAACCTCTTAGCAGCCACCTCTCAATTCCTCTATCCTTCCCCAGCCGTACATACCCACCAGTCTAAGGTTAGCTCTGTAAATTTATTTATATTTACATTTTATATAAGTGGAATCCTGTAATATGCAGTCTTTGTGTCTAGTTTCTTTCACTTAACATAATCCTTTTTAATTATTATTTTTTAAAGTTAAAGAGGTTGTAGGTTTACAAAAATGTCATATAAAAAGTACAGTGCTCCAATATATTGTTGATACTTTGTATTAGTTTGGTACCTTTGTTGAAAACATTAAAATATTGTTAATAATAGTACTTAGTTTATATTGGGTGTATTTTTCCTGTGCATGTCATAATAGTGTCATACATTTGTTATAATTCATGAAAGAATATTCTTATAATTGACCTATTAACCATAGTCCTTAGTCCGCAACAGAGTTTACCTTGTTATACATTCCCATGCTTTATCTTCTAACTTTCCTCCTTGCTTATTAACATGACCTAAAATTTCCACTTTCACCCACCTTCACAAACATAATTCAGTGCTTTATGTTATACTCACAGTAATGTGCTGACATCGCTAGAATCCATTTCCAAACATTTACAATCAACCTTGTTAAAAATCTTGTACGAATTAAGCATTAGCTCACCATTTTCTACCCCCATTCTATCCCCTGGTAACCTACACTCTGGATTTTAACTCTTTGATTTTTCTTGTGATAATTAGCTTATATTAGTGAGCTCATACAATATTTGTCCTTTTGTGTCTGGCTTATTTCACACAACATAATTTCCTCAAGGTTCTTCCACATTGTCACATGCATAAGGACTTCACACCTTCTTACAGCTGAATAACATTCCATTGTATGTATGTACCACATTTTGATTATCCATTTGTCAGTTGATGGATACTTGGGTTGCTTCCATCTTTTGACAATTGCGAATAATATCAGTGTGCAAATGTCTGTTCAATTCTCTGCTTTCAGTTCTTCTGGGTAGATACAGCAGCAGAGTTTCCAGATCATATGACAATTCTATACTTAATTTCTGAGGAACCACCACACTGTCTCCTACAGCGACTGCACTATTTTGCATACCTCCCAGCAGTGAATGAGTGTTCCTATTTGTCTACATCCTTTCCAACACTTATAGTTTTCTGTTTTTTTTAATAGTGGTCATTCTAGTTGATGTGAAATGATATCTCATTATGGTTTTGATTTGCATTTCCCTAATAGGTCATGATGTTGAACTTTTTATGTGCTTTTTAACCATTTGTATTTCCTCTTTGGAAAAGTGTCTAAACAAGTTTTTTGCCCATTTTTAAATCAAATTGTTTGTCTTCTTATTGTTGAGTTGCAGGATATATTTATATATTCTGTATATTAAACCCTTATTGGATATATGGCTTCCAAATATTTTTACACGTTGGTTAAGTTGCCTTTTTACTTTCTTGACACAGTCCTTTGAAACAAAACTGTTATTAATTTTGAGGAGGTCCCATTTAGCTCTTTTTTTCTTTTGTTGCTTGTGCTTTGGGTGTAATGTCTAAGAAACAATTGCCTGCCACCAGATCTTGAAGATGCTTCCCCAAATTTTCTTCTAAGAGTTTCATGGTCCTGGTTCTCATACTTTGGTCTTGGATCCATGTTGAGTTAATTTTTGTAACAAAGTGAGAGATAGGTGTCTTTTTCCTTCTTTTGCATATGGATATCTAATTCTCCCAGTGCCATTTGTGGAAGATACAATTCTGTCCCAGTTGAGTGGACTTGGCAGCCTTGTCAAAAATCAATTGGCCATAGTTGTAACTTGTTTTTTTGACTTGGCCTTATTTTCCTGTTTCTTAGGAAGGCATGTAACTTTTTGCTGATATCTAAGCATCTGTTTATCTTGCTGAATTTACTCTGAAGGTCAATTTTCTCTCTTGCTTAAAGGTTTTATTGTAGACTGGCTTTGTTTTAACATTCTTTGACACTTGGTTCAATTTATTGTACACCTTTGGAATTGTCCGTGTCAAAGTGATTATATTTTTTTTCAATTCTTTTTCATCTGACTCTTGCCCTCAATGTGTACAGTTTTAGCATTGCAGTATGTGTGCAATTATGTCACACTAGTATAGAGCTTTCTTTCCTCTGATCCTTCTCCTGTAATCTTGACCTGTTTTGTTTGTTTGTTTGCTTTTGCCTCTATAATTTCTTTTTTACACTACTTTCATTGCTACTTTTGCCTGGATGGCAAATTCCTCAGACGAGGATTACCCCAGAAAGCACTTTCCCAAGTCAGTATTTCCTATCCAAAACAGGTGCAGGGACCCAAAAAAGGGGTGCAGACTAGCTCCAATGAGCCCTATGAAGAGGGTCAGGAAAACCTCTAAAGCCTTTTTGACAAATCCTCAAAGCTGCACTTCCCAGACCTGCCTTGCTGATGGTGCCCTGCAGCAAACTGTTTCCCACAACCCTACAGAGACCCCTGTGTCTTTCAACTGCCGCTGCCTCCGTCCGTGCTGGGGGTGGGGTTGAAACAATGGCTGTGGTATCCCTTTCAGGGGCATGTTAAAACAGAAGCTCAGAGCTATGTCCCAGTGACCCAGATTCGCCGATTAAAAGCCATGATCAATGTTCGGCCATGCCCCACCCCCACCTCTGTTCTTGAGGAAGACTTCCACATCCCTCCCCATCTACAACAGCTAGCCAGAGACTAGACCCAAGGTGGCCCTGCCTTGGGAGTGGGGGATGGACTAGCAGCCATGATGGAGTGGCCTGCTCATAGTTCCTTACCACAGTTTCTCAGCCTCTTCCTCTCACTCTTCCCAGGATTCTATACAGTGCACTCCTGGTCTCTGTTGGTTCAATAGTTGCTGTTCACTAGCTATTTTGGAGGGCAAGGAGCTCCCTACTCCACCATCTTCTCCAGAAATCCTGCTTTAGCATTTTAACTGGCCTCCCAACTTCTGCTTCTTGCCTCACTTCAATAAGATCTTCATGATTAAGACTGTACCCTTCTCCACAGGACTTCCTCCAAGCTTACTTCATGAACTATTTTTCATCTCCCCATGCTAGTTTTAAAGTTTTCCTCTTGCCATCTTCTGATTCTTAATAATTTTTGAACAAAGGGCTCCATATTTTTATTTTTTACTGAGCCCTACAAATTGTGTATTCAGTTCTGTTTATTCCTTTAAAAAAATAGAACTGTTGTTTGTACAATTAACTAAATCTAAGAGCCAAGGTAAGTTATGAATGAGTTGTCTGAATTGACAGTAGGAAAGATAAACATTTGCCTTTCAGGAGGGTGAATTCAAATTTGGCAAAGGAAAGGAAAGTTTTCCTTCCCCTGCCTTGATTTCACTATTTCATGGTTCTACTTCTGTATCCATGACCTTCATCTCATGGTATTTTTTTATTAGTCCTTAAATGACTGAATTTCCAGGCTCTCTTCTCCCATTTTACCTTTACCTCCAGGTGTCATTTGCTTCCATTCTTCAATCCTTCTTCCTGTGCTGATGATGCCCAAATTTATCTTCCTAGCCAAAACCTGTCTCCTGAGCCTTGAACTCATCTATCCAACCATCTCCTGGACGCTTCTACTTGCAAGTTTCAGAGACAACTCATATTTACGATTATCTTTCCAACTGAAAACTCCCCCTGGGTTTCCCATTTGTTCCTTCATTCAAATATTCAATATACATTTTTTTTTCAGAATCTTCTGTGTGGTAGGCATCATTCTACTGATGGGATTTATGTCACTTAGTAAAATAAAATCCCTGTGCATGTGGAGACTATGCTCTAGAAGGAAAATATAAGCAGAGTAAGTGTGTGTGTGTGTGTGTGTGGGTGTGGGTGTGTGTGCATGTAGTCATATAGTACTAAGTGCTGAAGGAAAGTAAGGCAGGGAAAGGTAATAAATAATTACTTTGAGGAAAAGTTTCTGATGGTATCTATTCAGATTATCTTATCTCAGTGAATATAATCATCATCATCCATTGGCCCAAATAATAAATCTGAGTGTCATTACAATTCTCTCCATTCATCATTATTCCTTTCAACTCCCCAATATTTTTGATCAAGGACCAAGTCTATTTCTAAATATTTCTTAAATTCATCAGTGTCTCTTCCCTGCTCTCAATATGCTCTTCTAAGCTATTTTCATGAACATTGGGATTATTTTTACAAATGTCCTAAATACTAGTCTTGCCTCTAGTTTTCAATTATTCACCTTAGTTCCAAGGTGTGGTCCTTCCTGAAAGTAGACTTGATCATTTTTCTCCCTTGGAAACATTTTAATGGCTTCCCCTCATCCCACAGATAAAATCCATGCTCCTGGGTGTGACTGACAAGAGCCTTGATCTGTTTTTCATCTGCTACTCCAGCCTAATCATCCATCATCACTAAAACACCCCTGCCCCTCAGCCGTAGGGAACCATTTTCAGCAACTCAGAGCTATCTTGCTTTCTTTTTCTTTTTGAGTTGTCACACATTCTTCTCCCTCTTCACCTGACTAACCCTTAAGCTTTCTTATTTTCAGTATCATTTTCTCCTGAAAGCCTTCTTTGACATCAGATTAAGTGAGGGTTCCTGGTACATGCCTCCTTAGCATCCTGTAGTCATCCTTGTTTCAATTTTATCATTTAAAACACTTCATTTTTATCATATCTTCAATTGCCTACATTTTACTATCTATATACAATGGAAATGCAGGTACCATATTTATTTTGCTCATAGTTATATCTGTAGTATTAGCATAGTGCCTAGCACAGGGCATCTGATTACCAAATGCATGTGTACTATTTCTGTGTTTCTCTGAATCTAAATGACTGTGTGTGTGTGTGTCTATATGTATATATATATGCATACACACACACACACATATATCTATGCATACACACATATATTTTAATGTACTATTATCAAAACACAGATGATGATAGCAATTTAACACAGATCACATTAAGATTTTAATAGTTGGCGTTTTTCTAGGAAAAGTAGTGGAATGAGTCTATTATTTCAGATAGGAATTCATTTTTAGGCAGCGCATTTATTTCCTCTTTTGCAAAAGCTACCTAGGTTAGTTTTGGACTTAATCTGCTTAACCCAGAGGCAGAGACCTGGTATACTCCTCAGAGAGAAAAATTGAAGATACTTTTCTCCTTTAGGAAGAATTTTCTTATGAAATCAGTTGCTCTCTCTGCCTTTCCATAAAACAGGAATGAACCTATAGTCTGTATTCTTTTCTTTTTTAATATGAAATGCTTCAAAAATTTGGGTGTCATCCTTGCTCAAGGGCCTTGCTAATCTTCTCTGTATCGTTCCAATTTCAGTATATGTGCTGCCGAAGCAAGCATGTAGTCTGTATTCTTGAAACTCTGTAGAAATGGTTGGTTCTACTTTTACATAGGATTAACCTGGATGCAAATGATAAAGGAAGTCCCTATATTTGGAATTTAGGGTCATAGGAAATTTAGATTTTCCTAAATATTTACTGAGGCCTAATTTCTCAATCACAAGTACAGACTAAATCTCAAAATGTATTATATGTGCTTAATCCCATTAAAATTTAAATTAAACAGTTCTTGAAAAAACCATATTTTAAGCAACCTTTATTTTGCAAGGTATATTGATTAGAATAAGGAACTATAAGCATTAATTTAAGACATGTTTAATAAGGATAGATTATTTATTTATTATAAGAAAATGATGAGCAAATATTGGTATCATTGGGGTAATTTTTGTCTGATATAATGAATGCACTTGTTCCACTCATGCTTATGAAAGCTGCTTCAGGTATTTGGAGATGTGCTTTCAAGTACGTTGATAAAATCATTCTTAATATTTAATATATATATATATTTAATATATATAATTAAATATGTTAAATATAATATGTATATTTGAGTTACATAGCCATGTTATTAAATGTAATTTTCTAATAATGTCTCGAACTTTTTTAAATTGTATGATTGAAAGTCAAATATCTTTGAGAATATAAAGATAACCTAAACAGTTCTTGAAAGAACTGTTCAAGTTCTTTTGTAATAAAGTTTAGTATAAATAAATACATAAAAAAAACTATGTTTAAAAGCATCTATTCATGGCATGTAATTGTCAAACTGTATTTTAGGAAAATACTGCATGTTTTTATTTCTAAAAGGCTTCCGGGAGTTTTATCCTCTATTGCTGAGCTGCCTGAAAATAACTTTGCTGGTAAAAAAAGAGAAAGCATATTAGTACTTTTGCAAATGAGCCCCATTCTTAGCGAGAACTGCTGTAATTTTATTTAGTAGCTTGGAGATTCATTTGCAGGAAACAGACACCATGTTAATTAACAGAACAATGCTTGTGGAAAAGCTTTAAGATACTACTTGATTAATCATTTATTCCTTTTAGTTTTTTTTTTTTATTAGAGAAGTTGTGAGCTTAGAGAAAAATCACACGAAAAATACAGGGCCCCCTTATATCACCCTATTATTAATTGACTTGGTGTGGTACATTTGTTACTACTGATGAAATCACATTTTTATAATTGTAGTATTGAATATAGTCCATGGTTTAAGAGTTCCCTCTTTGTATTGTGTAGTTTCATGAATTTTTTGAAAATTTATTCTAGTGACATATAAACAAAACTAAAATTTTCCCTTTTAACCATATTCAAATGTCATTCAGTGCTGCTAATTACATTCGCAATGTTATTCTATCATCACCACCATCCATTACCAAAACTTTTCTATTGTCCCAAATAGAAACTCTACATGTTAAACCTCAACTCCCTCTTCCCTACCCCGACCTGATCCCCTAGAATGTATATTCTAGATTCTGACTTTATGGCTTTGCTTATTCTAATTATTTCATATCAGTGAGTTCATACAGTATTTGTTGTTTTGTGTCTGGTTTATTCCACTCCACATGGCGTCTTCAAGGTTCACCCGTGTTGTCGTATATATGATAAATTCATTCTTTTTAAGGCTGAATAATGTCCCATTATGTGTATTTACCACATTTTGTTTATCCATTCATTCATTGGTTGATGGACACTTGGATTCCTTCCATCTTTTAGTGATAGTGAATAATGCTACTTTGAACATTGGTGTGCAAATATGTGTCTGTGTCCCAGCTTTCAGTCCTTTTGGGTCTATAACAGAAGTAGGGTTGCTGGGTCATATGTTAATACTATACTTAACTTCTTCCTGAGAAACTGCCAAAATGCCTTCCACAGTAGGTACACCATTTAACATTTCCACCAGCACTAAATCAGTGCTCCTACTTCTCCAAATCCTCTCCAATATTTGTAATTTCTTTTTAATATTAGCCATTCTAGTGGGTGTAAAATAATATTTCATTGTAGCTTTGATTTGCATTTCCCTAATGTTTTATGATGCTGATCATCTTTTCATGGGCTTTTGGCCATTTGTATATCTTCTTTGGAGACATGTCTGTTCATGTCTTTTGCCCATCGTAATGGTTAGATTCATTTGTCAACATGGTCAGGTAATGGGGCCCAGTTGTTTGGTTAAGCAAGCACTGGCCTGATTGTTACTATAAGGGTATTTCATGGACTTAAATCATCGATAAGTTGATTGTATCTATGGCTGATTACACCTACAATCAATGGAGGAAATTGCCTCCAACAATGAAAGAAGTCTCAATCAATTGAAGGCTTTAAAATGAAAGGTGATGTTTCTGCAGTTGGAAGAAAATTTCCATCTCTACCTCAGCCAGCCAGCTTCTCCTGAAAAATTCATATAAAACCTCATCAGAGTTTCCAGCTTATAGCTTGCCCTCTGGAATTTGGACTTGTATACCCCCACAGTTCTGTGAGACAATGTTTACAAGAATCTCATAAAATTTACAGATATCTCCTATTAGTTCCATTTCCCTGGAGAACCTAGTCTATCATTTAGTTAAGTTGTTTGTCTCTTTGTTGTTGAGTGTACATATTATCACATCATCTGCAAATAGGGAACATTTTACTTCCTCCTTTTCAATTTGGATTGCTATTATTTCTTTTTCTGGCCTAATTGCTTTCATCCTAAAGACTGGCATTCTGGGACTGGTTTCTATCAATACTTGTCCTTAGATTTTCACATTCCTGTGTCTCATGGTTTCTCCTTTCTCTTCTGGTTTCCATTGGTGTTCAGCTCCTGGCTGCTCCCTCTGTAACTCTCTAGCTGTCTGAATCTCAGACAATTTATTAAGGACTCTAGTAATAGGATTTAGAGCCATCCTGATTGGGGTGGGCCACACTTTAACTGTAGTAACCTCATCAAAAAATCCTCCTTACAATGTGTTCACATCCCCGGGAATGGATTAAATTTAAGAACATGCCTTTTCTGGGGTACATTCCACTCCAAACCACCACACTTATTTAGATATATTCCTAGATATTTGATTCTTTTATTTATTATTTTAATTGGAACCTTTTTCTTGATCTGTTCTACTGATTATTCATTAGTAGTAGAGAGAAAGATTACTGATTTTTGAGTGTTGATATTGTACCCCACCACTCTGCTGAATTTGTTTATTAGCTGTAGGAGCTTTCATGGATTTTTTCACAGACTGCTGCATAATTTTCTATTCTTGTGGTTTCTTTATCTGGCTTTGGTGTGATGGTGATGTTGGCCTCATAGAATGAGTTAGGGAGAATTCTCACCTCTTCAATTTTATGGAAGAGTTTGAGCACGATTGGTGTCAATTCTTGGATGTTTGGTAAAATTTTCCTATATAACCATCTGGTCCTGGGCTTTTCTTTGTTGGTTGGTTTATGACTACTGACTCAATACTTTTATTAGTTATTGTTTTGTTGAGATCTTCTATTTCTTCCTGAATCAATGTAGGTAGTTTCTGTATTTCTAGGAATTTGCCAGTTCATCTAGGTTATGTAATTTTTGATATATTATTCTCCATAGTATAGTCCTTACTCTTATAGTCCTTTTAACTTCATTGGGATCAGCAATAATGATGGTAAACTGAGTTTGTCGCCCAATGTACATAAGAGCTAATCTATAACACTGGAATTTCAAAGAAAGAAAAAGCTTTATTACAGAGTGCTATCTAAGGAAACATGAGTCAAAAAACTCTCAGCTATGTTTCCCCAAGTCAAAAGCATTTGGGGTTTTTATGGGATTTAGACAAAGGGAGATGGGGAGATTGATTAATTAGTTATAGTTAATTTGAAGTGTGTAAGTGTAGACCTAATGACTAACAAGATCTTGGGTAAGTACAAGTGCAGTTTACAGCAGTGTCATAAATAATTTAACTTAATATAACAATTAAAAAGACTAAGCTAAACAATGATACAATGGTGGCTTAATGGCAGAATTCATGCCTGCCATGCCAGAGACCTGGGTTCGATTCCCAAAGCCTGCCCATGCCAAAAAAAAAAAAAAAAAAAGGTGATCAAACAAAAGACTAAGCTAAACAAATGAACTGCAAGACCTGACAAAAAACTCCTGGGGCAAATGGATTGATTCTGGTTATAGCAGTGTTTTTAAAGTAAGATAATAAGTAAGAAATGGAAATAAGCTTAAACAAGCAATGGTGTAAGTGAGGGTTTGTAAATAAGAGACCAGCATTTAGTTATAGTAATGTTATAAATCTCTCTAGTAACATAAATTACAATGATAAGTAAATTCCTTGTAGTCAGCTGTTACAATATTTATACAAACTGTTTTTTCCTGCCCATGGTTTTAGTAAAATCCCTTTTTTCATTTCTGATTTTAGTTGTGTCCTCTCTTTTTTTTAAAAAAATCATCCTAACCAAATTTTTGTCAAATTTATTGATGTGTCTTAAGAACCAACTTTTGATTTTGTTGAATTTTCCTATAGTTTTTTTTATTCTTTATTTCATTTTTCTTCACTCTTATCTTTGCTATTTCCTTCCTTCTCCTTGCTTTGGGTTTTGTTTGTGCTCCTTTTTCTAGTTCTTCCTGTCCTGAATTTAGGTCTCTGACTTGAAATATTTCTTTTTTATTATAAGCATTTAGAGCCATAAATTTCCCTTTTGGTACTGCTGTTGCTACACCCCATAAATTTGGGTATGTTGCATTTTCATTTTCATTTACCACAAAATATTTCCTAATTTCCCTTGTAATTTTATCTTTAATCCATTGATTGTTTAAGGGTATATTGTTTAATTTCCACATATTTGTGAATTTTCCACTTCTCCTCTATTTATTGATTTCTAACTTCATTCCATTTTGATTGAAGAGGATATTTTGTATGATTTCAGTACTTTTGAATTATATTGAGACTTGTTTTGTGGCTCAAGATATGTCCTATTCTGGAGAATGATCCATGTGCATTTGAGGAGAATGTATATTCTGTTGTTGTTGAGTTAAGTGTTCTATGTGTTTGTTAGGTCTAGTTTTTTTATGGTGTCATTCAGATCATGTATTTCCTTCTTGACCTACTCTTGAGATGTGCTATCCCTTGTTGAAAGCTCTCCATTAAAGTATCATAGTGTAAATGTAGAAATGTCTATTTCTCACTTTCAATATGTCAGGAGTTACTTAATATATCGTTGGGTTCTGCTGTTAGGGGTTGATATATTTATCATTGTTACGGTTTCTTGTTGAAGTGACTTCTTTACCAGTATATAATGACCATATTTGTCCTTCATAAGAATTTTTTACTTAAGGTCTTTTTTTTGCATGGGCAGGTACTGGGAATTGAACCTGGGTCTCCAGCATGGCAGGCGAGAACTCTGCCTGCTGAGCCACCATGGCCCACCCCTTAAAGTCTTTTTTATCTGATATTATCATAGCTATTCGAGCTTTTTTACTACTTGCATGGTATATATTTTTCCATTTTTCACTTTCAACCTACTGATATCTTTCAATTTAAGATCAGTCTCTCATAAAGAGCATGTGGATGAGTAATGTTTTTCTTTTAATCCATTCTGCCAATATACGTCTTTTGACTGGGCAGATTAATCCATTTACATTTAAAGCCACTACTGATAATATAGGTATTTCTTATGTATTTTGCTATTTAATCTTTGTAAATCTTATATCTTTTTTTGCTCCGCCATTCTTCCCTTAATGCCTACTTTAATATTTATTTGATTTTTTTGTGTTGTACCCTGAGTCCCTTCTCATTTCTATCTGGATATATTTTTCATACATTTTGCTTGTGGTTACCATGGGGTAAATATTTAACATCCTAAATATGTATCAATCATATTTGACTTTTGTCAATTTGATTTCAGTAGTATACACATACAGTGTTCCTGTATCCTCTATCCACCCACCTTTTTTGTACTTGTTACAAATCATACCTTTGTACATTGTATGTCAAAATCATAGATTTAACATTTCTTTTCATAGATTTGCATTTTAACATCTGCAAGGAGTAAAAAGTGGAGTTACATACCAAAAAATACAGTAGTATAGGCATCTATAGTTACCCAAATGGTTAACTTTACCTAAAGTCTATTTCTTTATGCTGCTTTGAACCATCATCTAGTGTCCTTTCCTTTCAGTCTGGAGAACTCCTTTTACCATTGCTTATAGGCAGGTCTAGTAGTGTTGATGTCCCTCAGTTTTTGTTTATCTGAGAATGTCTTAATCTTTTCCTCAGTTTTTAAAGATAGTCTCACCATATATAAAAATCCTTGCCAGGCAATTTTTGTCATTCAGCACTTTAAGTATTTCAACCCACTTCCTTCTTGCTCCCAGAGTTTCTGAAGTGAAATCAGCACTTACTTAAGTAGATATTCCTTTATACATAACACTTTACTTTTCTATCTCAGCTTTCAGAATTCTCTCCTTGTACTTTGCAAGCAACAATTTTATCTGAGTGTGAAAGGGCATATTTTTCTTCAGGTTTGTCCTGTTTGGCATTCTCTAGGCTTCTTAGAGCCACAATCCATGTCTATACTTAAGTTGGGGAATTTTCCTGTCATTATTTCTTTGAATTTTCCTTCTGCCCCTTTCTCTCTTTTTTCCTCTTGCTTGATGGTGTTTCTGAGGCCTCTTAGGTTATTTTCATTTTTTATACCTTTTCCTTTCTGCTCCTCATCCAGGCTTATTTAAATTGTCTCGTTTTTGAATTCACTGTTTCTCTTTTCTGTGGTGTGTGTGTGTTTATGAAGATAGACAGTACAAATTTATTTAAATTAACATTCTATTTTATACCTAAATAATGAAAATCTTAAAAATATTCATATATTGAAATTTCTTCAGTTAAAAACAATGAGTTAGTTCTATTAACACTAACTTAGTAGGGTACATTTTAAAAATGTTTTGGTGAAAAGCAAATCGTAGCATATCCTACTTTTGATTAAAAAATAAAAACAAAAAAACAATAATCTTTGCTTTGAGAATAACAACCTCTAAGGAAGTACATAACAGGTCTGGTAAATTGTAAAATATTCTACAGTGTATAATTCCTTTCTATTTTAATAGGGTTTCATTTTGTGATATAAAGCATAATTTTTAACATTCAGTATGTGTGGATAGATATAGCTCTACATAATATTTTAATAGGGTTATAATGTTCACTTAATAAGTATAACATAATTAACTTAGATGTTTTGTTTGTTTGTT
This sequence comes from Tamandua tetradactyla, assembly GCF_023851605.1. Taxonomy (NCBI): domain Eukaryota; kingdom Metazoa; phylum Chordata; class Mammalia; order Pilosa; family Myrmecophagidae; genus Tamandua; species Tamandua tetradactyla. The sequence goes on from NC_135331.1 coordinate 159,514,399, forward strand.
TTTGTTTTCGGGTGCATGGTCTGGGAATCAATCCAGGTCTCCTTCATGAAAGGCGACCACTCTACCACTGAACCACCCGTGCACCCGACTTAAACGTGTTGATAAACATTTAGGCTGCTTCATTTTTTAAAAATATAAACCACACTGGTGTGCACATTTTTGCATATGTGTACTTATCCTTTTGTTTCTATGGGGTAAGTTCCCTAAGTGAATTTATAGCGTCCCATTTTGTGTTTGATTCATAATTTTCAGATTATTCTGTAGGGCATAATGACTTTTTTTTTCCTTACAAAAGCAATGGGTGCTAGAACTTTATTATTCATCTGTATCTGGTGAGGAAATTATGATTTCTCTCACTTTGAAATCTTACTGATTCTCTCACGTCTGGACCAGAAAAGTGAGCTTATGCCATCAAAAAATGACATAGGATGAAACAGTCTTTACAATGATTTTTCTTTCATTGGGCACATTGTAGTACCTTAATATGAGTAGAGCTAATCACTAAGACAGTATCAATTCATCTTATTCAAGCTGTCCTATAAAAAGCCAGTGATAATTTTATTATCATAAAGTATCAAGGTTTAGCAGAAAATAAGCAAAATCTTTGATGTTTGCTAGGCCTGAATTCAAATGCCAGGTGAACTTTTATTGCGTGATTTGAACCTTTTTTTTAAAAATCTCAAAATAACTATTTGTAGTTTGTATCATTAAATTGTCACAGAAAATTAAATTAAATAATGCTTGTAAAGTACTTCTCACAGTTCAACATGACGGGTGTTAAGGAGTATTCTTTTGCCCAAATAATTTTTTATGAAATATTTACTTTCTTTCTGGTTCAAAAAAGGCAGATTATCTTCCAGGGCATATAATTCAAAAATGGCCTTTTAGATGAAAGTTATAAGTGATATGTTTGCTATTCTCTTTTTTTGTTTGTTTTAATATATCTATGATTAACTTCACTCTTTTAAAGTTTTGTACAAGCTTAGTCCTTGTGATTCAGCCAATATCAAAGTGTAAAGTAATACAAGTAAAAATTCTGTTCTTCTGTTTTGCATGATGGATGTGTGTGGCACTTTTTTACTGGATCCCTTGGTAACAAATTAAGTGCAAACGCCTGTGTAGAAAGTGTGCTGAATTTTGCTCAGCATTTAACACAGAATGATTGTATGTTAGTGGTAATTTTCCTTTCTGAAATGCAAGTGTGTGGATATCCATTACGTAGCCAAAATTAAGACATGAGAGAAGAAAGAGAAGATGCTAGAGGGTATGGAATTTGGTAGAGAAGAATGGAGGAGTTCAGAATCAGAAATGCAAGGGGGAGAAGAAATGTCCTCTGCTGCAATAAGCCCTGGAAACACAGAAGTCAGTTCCTAGTCCCAGCCTGGCTGGAACTTCATTGGAACTGGAAATTCATTGGACTACTCTACTGTCATAAGAATTAAGTGTTTTCTATCCATTTGCATGCTTTATAGGACTCTCTTCCATAGGACTGCCAATCTCACTAGTTAAAGTTCAAGGATAAAGATGAAAGAAATTCTGAGTATCTATTAATTGGGATTTCTTTTTATGATAAATTTATGGGATTTCTTTGTTTTAACTAACAAAATATTTTTTCAATTTACAGTCTGTCTTTGCTACTTCTCCATTCCCTAAATTTTCATTTTGTTACTTCTGATGATCATTCTTATTATGACTTTTAAGACATTTCTAAACGTCCCCTAGTGGCTAAATTCTTTGTGGAGTTGCTAAACCTCCTGCTTTCCTCTGAGCCCCTGCCATACATTACCATCCTTTCTTTGGATGCAGTGGTTCAGTTGTCAATTCTAGCAAGTAGAGTTTATCAAACTAGTTTTTTCTCCTGAACAAAGAGGCATCTCCTTACCTCCTGCTCTTTGCATACTTTCAATTAATTTTCTGAATGGTATAGGATTTTGTACAAAATAAATTTTTTGTTGCAATGCAAATTTTTATGTTCTGGTTTGAGAGTTACAATTTGTTTCATCAAGTATAAAACTCAAAAGTATAAATGTCAAGAGTTAACAGTTTAATTAGTCACTTCCAATTTTGATATCAATCTATTAACCTACAGGCTAAAACAGTGTTGTAGAGTGTTAGTTTGCAACTGGTTTTGGAGTCCTTCATGATTTCTTTCTTAATGATGTTCACAGCAGTGTATTAAAATTTTGTACTTCATTTCACATTCTGGCTGTCCTGAAGCTATATAATTTGCAGTAAGAATGGTAGTGTTGATGCAAACAGCACTTTGATCAGCGGATTTTGGCAGGCAGAATGTGAACTCTTCTGCCATCTCACATTTGACCCATTTTGTGCTTTTTAAAACATATCCAATTTATAATATTATAAGGCTCTCCTAATAATTCCTTAAAATTTTCCTGTAGTATTGAAGGTGTTCCTACAAAGAATTAATAGTCCTAAAACAATAATTAAGAAACAGTCATGAGGAAGATGGCGGCTTAGTAAGACGCGCGGATCTTAGTTTCTTCTCCAGGACACCTACTAGGGGAGTAGAAACGATACAGAAAGCGCCCAAAGCCACAACAGAGATAAAAAAGACAGCGTACCCCACCCTGGAACGGCTGGCTGGCTGAGAGAAGCAGCCCGGGTGAGATCGCCGAGGCGCGTGGGCCTTACCGGGCGGGGTGGCAAGCGGCCGGAGTTACTCCCTTCCCCCTTCCCGGGCCGGCTGGGAGAATTGGAGAGGCGGTCCCCTGAAACCAAGGCGGCTGGCGCCCACACCACGCGCAGCCCCCGGACCAACTGAGAGAATTGGATCGGAAACCCCCAGGCCGCGGAGAACGGTGACGGGTGGGGGAGGCCCCTTCCAAACCCGTGACTCCCGGGGAACGTGCACTCTCTCGGGTGCGCCGCTGCCGCTGGCGCCCTCCCGCCACGCTTGTTGCCCAGGGCCGACTAGGAAATTCGGACGGGCTCTTTCCCTGGCTGTGGTGACCAGCAACCCTCCCTGCGTTCGGACCGTGGGCCGGCTCAAGCCGCTTCAGCTAGCGAACCCCCAGGACGGCGAGAGTTTTCCAAAGTTTAAGGTCCCACAGCACCTTTTACTGGTGGGACCCGCAGACAAACGTGTGCCACGAGCGCCACCTACTGGGCAGGATAAGAAAAACAGAACCCAGAGATTTCACAGAAAAATCTTCCAAACTTTTGGATCCAATACCCAGGGAAATCTGTCTAAATGCGCAGACGCCAACAGAAGATAACGGATCACGCTCAAATAATTGAAAATATGGCCCAGTCAAAGGAACAAACCAATAGTTCAAATGAGATACAGGAGCTGAGACAACTAATGCTAAATATACGAACAGAAATGGAAAACCTCTTCAGAAACGAAATCGATAAATTGAGGGAGGACATGAAGAAGACATGGGCTGAACATAAAGAAGAAATAGAAAAACTGAAAAAGCAAATCACAGAACTTATGGAAGTGAAGGACAAAGTAGAAAAGATAGGAAAAACAATGGATACCTACAATGATAGATTCAAAGAGACAGAAGATAGAATTAGTGATTTGGAGGATGGAACATCTGAATTCCAAAAAGAAACAGAAACTATCGGGAAAAGAATGGAAAAATTTGAACAGGGTATCAGGGAACTCAAGGACAATATGAACCGCACAAATATACGTGTTGTGGGTGTCCCAGAAGGAGAAGAGAAGGGAAAAGGAGGAGAAAAACTAATGGAAGAAATTTTCACTGAAAATTTCCCAACTCTTATGAAAGACCTAAAATTACAGATCCAAGAAGTGCAGCGCACCCCAAAGAGATTAGACCCAAATAGGCGTTCTCCAAGACACTTACTAGTTAGAATGTCAGAGGTCAAAGAGAAAGAGAGGATCTTGAAAGCAGCAAGAGAAAAACAATCCATCACATACAAGGGAAACCTAATAAGACTATGTGTAGATTTCTCAGCAGAAACCATGGAGGCTAGAAGACAGTGGGATGATATATTTAAATTACTAAAAGAGAAAAACTGCCAACCAAGACTCCTATATCCAGCAAAATTGTCCTTCAAAAATGAGGGAGAAATTAAAACATTCTCAGACAAAAAGTCACTGAGAGAATTTGTGACCAAGAGACCAGCTCTGCAAGAAATACTAAAGGGAGCACTAGAGTCAGAACCAAAAAGACAGAAGAGAGAGGTATGGAGAAGAGTGTAGAAAGAAGGAAAGTCAGATATGATATATATAATACAAAAGGCAAAATGGCAGAGGAAAATATTATCCAAACAGTAATAACACTAAATGTTAATGGACTGAATTCCCCAATCAAAAGACATAGATTGGCAGAATGGATTAAAAAACAGGATCCTTCTATATGCTGTCTACAGGAAACACATCTTAGACCCAAAGATAAACATAGGTTGAAAGTGAAAGGTTGGGAAAAGATATTTCATGCAAATAACAACCAGAAAATAGCAGGAGTGGCTATACTAATATCCAACAAGTTAGACTTCAAATGTAAAACAGTTAAAAGAGACAAAGAAGGACACTATATACTAATAAAAGGAACAATTAAACAAGAAGACATAACAATCATAAATATTTATGCACCGAACCAGAATGCCCCAAAATATGTGAGGAATACACTGCAAACACTGAAAAGGGAAATAGACACAAATACCATAATAGTTGGAGACTTCAATTCCCCACTCTCATCAATGGACAGAACATCTAGACAGAGGATCAATAAAGAAATAGAGAATCTGAATATTACTATAAATGAGCTAGACTTAACAGACATTTATAGGACATTACATCCCACAACAGCAGGATACACCTTTTTCTCAAGTGCTCATGGATCATTCTCAAAGATAGACCATATGCTGGGTCACAAAGCAAGTCTTAACAAATTTAAAAAGATTGAAACCATACACAACACTTTCTAGGATCATAAAGGAATGAAGTTGGAAATCAATAATAGGCGGAATGCCAGAAAATTCACAAATACGTGGAGTCTCAACAACACACTCTTAAACAACGAGTGGGTCAAAGAAGAAATTGCAAGAGAAATTAGTAAATACCTCGAGGCAAATGAAAATGAAAACACAACATATCAAAACTTATGGGATGCAGCAAAGGCAGTGCTAAGAGGGAAATTTATTGCCCTAAATGCCTATATCAGAAAAGAAGAAAAGGCAAAAATGCAGGAATTAACTGTTCAATTGGAAGAACTGGAGAAAGAACAGCAAACTAATCCCAAAGCAAGCAAAAGGAAAGAAATAACAAAGATCAGAGCAGAAATAAATGAAATTGAAAATATGAAAACAGTAGAGAAAATCAATAAGACCAGAAGTTGGTTCTATGAGAAAATCAATAAGATTGATGGGCCCTTATCAAGATTGACAAAAAGAAGAAGAGAGAGGATGCAAATAAATAAGATCAGAAATGGAAGAGGAGACATAACTACTGACCTCACAGAAATAAAGGAGGTAATAACAGGATACTATGAACAACTTTACGCTAATAAATACAACAATTTAGAGGAAATGGACGGGTTCCTGGAAAGACATGAACAACCAACTTTGACTCAAGAAGACATAGATGACCTCAACAAACCAATCACAAGTAAAGAAATTGAATTAGTCATTCAAAAGCTTCCTAAAAAGAAAAGTCCAGGACCAGATGGCTTCACATGTGAATTCTACCAAACGTTCCAGAAAGAATTAGTACCAATTCTCTTCAAACTCTTCAAAAAAATCGAAGTGGAGGGAAAACTACCTAATTCATTCTATGAAGCCAACATCACCCTCATACCAAAACCAGGCAAAGATATTACAAAAAAAGAAAACTACAGACCAATCTCTCTAATGAATACAGATGCAAAAATCCTCAATAAAATTCTAGCAAATCGTATTCAACAACACATTAAAAGAATTATACATCATGACCAAGTAGGATTCATCCCAGGTATGCAAGGATGGTTCAACATAAGAAAATCAATTAATGTAATACACCATATCAACAAATCAAAGCAGAAAAATCACATGATCATCTCAATTGATGCAGAGAAGGCATTTGACAAGATTCAACATCCGTTCCTGCTGAAAACACTTCAAAAGATAGGAATACAAGGGAACTTCCTTAAAATGATAGAGGGAATATATGAAAAACCCACAGCTAATATCATCCTCAATGGGGAAAAATTGAAAACTTTCCCCCTAAGATCAGGAACAAGACAAGGATGTCCACTATCACCACTATTATTCAACATTGTGTTGGAAGTTCTAGCCAGAGCAATTAGGCAAGAAAAAGAAATACAAGGCATCAAAATAGGAAAGGAAGAAGTAAAACTATCACTGTTTGCAGACGATATGATACTATATGTAGAAAACCCAGAAAAATCCACAACAAAATTACTAGAGCTAATAAATGAGTACAGCAAAGTAGCAGGCTACAAGATCAACATTCAAAAATCTGTAGCTTTTCTATACACTAGTAATGAGCAAGCTGAGGCGGAAATCAAGAAACAAATCCCATTTACAATCGCAACTAAAAGAATAAAATACCTAGGAATAAATTTAACCAAAGAGACAAAAAACCTATATAAAGAAAACTACAAAAAACTGTTAAAAGAAATCACAGAAGACCTAAATAGATGGAAGGGCATACCGTGTTCATGGATTGGAAGACTAAATATAGTTAAGATGTCAATCCTACCTAAATTGATTTACAGATTCAATGCAATACCAATCAAAATCCCAACAACTTATTTTTCAGAAATAGAAAAACCAATAAGCAAATTTATCTGGAAGGGCAGGGTGCCCCGAATTGCTAAAAACATCTTGAGGAAAAAAAAACGAAGCTGGAGGTCTCGCGCTGCCTGACTTTAAGGCATATTATGAAGCCACAGTGGTCAAAACAGCATGGTATTGGCATAAAGATAGATATATCGACCAATGGAATCGAATGGAGTGCTCAGATATAGACCCTCTCATCTATGGACATTTGATCTTTGATAAGGCAGTCAAGCCAACTCACCTGGGACAGAGCAGTCTCTTCAATAAATGGTGCCTAGAGAACTGGATATCCATATGCAAAAGAATGAAAGAAGACCCATCTCTCACACCCTATACAAAAGTTAACTCAAAATGGATCAAAGATCTAAACATTAGGTCTAAGACCATAAAACAGTTAGAGGAAAATGTTGGGAGTATCTTATGGATCTTACAACTGGAGGCGGTTTTATGGACCTTAAACCTAAAGCAAGAGCACTGAAGAAGGAAATAAATAAATGGGAACTCCTCAAAATTAAACACTTTTGTGCATCAAAGAACTTCATCAAGAAAGTAGAAAGACAGCCTTCACAATGGGAGACAATATTTGGAAATGATATATCAGATAAAGGTCTAGTATCCAGAATTTATAAAGAGATTGTTCATCTCAACAACAAAAAGACAGCCAACCCAATTACAAAATGGGAAAAAGACTTGAACAGACACCTCTCAGAAGAGGAAATACGGATGGCCAAGAGGCACATGAAGAGATGCTCAATGTCCCTGGCCATTAGAGAAATGCAAATCAAAACCACAATGAGATATCATCTCACACCCACCAGAATGGCCATTATCAACAAAACAGAAAATGACAAGTGCTGGAGAGGATGTGGAGAAAGAGGCACACTTATCCACTGTTGGTGGGAATGTCAAATGGTGCAAGCACTGTGGAAGGCAGTTTGGCGGTTCCTCAGAAAGCTGAATATAGAATTGCCATATGAGCCAGCAATACCATTGCTAGGTATCTACTCAAAGGACTTAAGGGCAAAGACACAAACAGACATTTGCACACCAATGTTTATAGCAGCATTATTTACAATTGCAAAGAGATGGAAACAGCCAAAATCTCCATCAACAGAAGAGTGGCTAAACAAACTGTGGTATATACATACGATGGAATATTATGCAGCTTTAAGACAAGATAAACTTATGAACCATGTAATAACATGGATGGACCTAGAGAATATTATGCTGAGTGAATCCAGCCAAAAACTAAAGGACAAATACTGTATGGTCCCACTGATGTGAACGGACATTCGAGAATAAACTTGAAATATGTCATTGGTAACAGAGTTCAGCAGGAGTTAGAAACAGGGTAAGACAATGGGTAATTGAAGCTGAAGGGATACAGACTGTGCAACAGGACTAGATACAAAAACTCAAAAATGGACAGCACAATAATACCTAATTGTAAAGTAGTCATGTTAAAACACTGAATGAAGCTGCATCTGAGCTATAGGTTTTTGTTATGTTTTGTTTTGTTTTGATTTTACTATTATTACTTTTATTTTTTTCTCTATATTAACATTCTATATCTTTTTCGGTTATGTTGCTAGTTCTTCTAAACCAATGCAAATGTACTAAGAAATGATGATCATGCATCTATGTGATGATGTTAAGAATTAATGATTGCATATGACGAATGGTATGATCTCTAAATGTTGGGTTAATTTCTTTTTTTCCGTTAATTAAAAAAAAAAAAAAGAGAAGGGATAATTGGAGCTGAAGGGATACAGACTGTACAACGGGACTGGATATAAAAACTCAGAAATGGACAGCACAATACTACCCAATTGTAATGCAATTATGTTAAAACACAGAATGAAGCTGCATGTGAGGTATAGGTTTTTTGTTTTTGTTTTTTTTGTTTTTTTTCTTTCTATTATTGTTTTAATTCTTATTCTGTTGTCTTTTTATTTCTTTTTCTAAATCGATGCAAATGTACTAAGAAATGATGAATATGCAACTATGTGATGTTATTAAGAATTACTGATTGTACATGTAGATTGGAATGATTTCTAATTGTTTTGTTAATTCTTTTTTTAATTAATAAAAAAAAAAGAAACAGTCATGATGTATTTAGTGAACTTACTTAACATACATATTATATTTTCTAATACCTTATCAGCATAATTATTTATGGCCTTTCTTTTGCATACATCTTCTCATTTTTTTAATGCATATCTCATATCTCTGTGGAGTTAGGAGAAATAATAATCTTATTTTATGCTGAGGAATATGACACTTAAAGATAGATTATTCAAGTTCTTTCAACTCGTTTTCTAAACTTCCATTAAAATTAGATAAAAGCAGAAAGAATTTAAATTAGTCTCTAACTTACAAAGTTCTGGATAAATTGTCTTCAAACACAGTTAGGTCCAGATGCACTAAGGAAGTTCTGAATGATGGATGGATGGTCCTTTTCAATCATTTACCTCTTATTTTGTCTGGATTGACTTTCTTCTCACACAGAGGTACAGAGGTATTACATCATTTACAATCCACTAATACAGAGCCTCAGAAGGAAAAAAAAAAGTGCTCTTTGCAAATGGTTCCACCAAAACAGTTTGAATGATGAGCCAATGAACATCATTTGACCATGTCTGAAATAAAGACTGGCTAGGCTTAGAACACATTTCTATGCCTTGGGCTAGGAGATTGGGTCATGGAATTAACCCAAGTGGAATACATTTCTGAGGCCAAAAGAAGCAGGGCAAAGGAGGTAAAACAACAGAGCCCACCACAAATGTTGCATGATTTAATCAGAGTCAGATTACTCATCTTCACTTAAATCAATTTTAAGATGAAATAATATCTAAGGACTCAAGTTTATGAAAATTATTTTACATTTATTCCATAAACAGACTAGGATATTCTTTTAGTCTGAAAGGAGGTGTTAAAAAGCTCAGAAGGTGCATAAAACATAAACTTTATAAAACTGTTGAAATTCTGGTTTGATCTTTTCCCTGACCCCATCTTTTCTTTCTTTCTTTCTTTCTTTTTTTCCTCAATAACAGGAGTTTATTGGCTCATAGTTTCAGAGGATAGAAGGGTTGCTTCCTCCCAGGATATCTCCTGGCTGTCTGGCCAGACTTATTTGCTTTTCTGCCACATGGTGATGGACATAGCGGCATCTTTTCCTTTCTTTTCTGGGTTCTATTGTCTTCCAGCTTCTGGCTGTTCCCATGACTTCTCCCTCTGTGGCCTTCTCTATATAAGGCCTCCAATGATAGGGTTAAGACTCATCCTGATTCACTGGTCCACACCTTAATTGAAGTAACCTCATCATAAGGTCCTGTTTAATCATATGCACAGGAATAGATTAAGATTAAGGACAAGTTTTTCTGGGGCATGTAATTCCAAGCCACTACACTGAATTTGAAATATCTAGTATTTTCCTTATTTCAACCGTACTGATACTTGATCATAGTTTTAGCAATTTTTCAAGCTTGGAAAAATCACTTACTCTTCAAATACCTTTATGTTGCTTTCCCTTTCCTATCTCATTTATTTCTTCAGAACATTTGACATTTTTATTTTCTCTAAGTGTCAACTGACAAAATATGGTCTGAGAATGAGAAGGCAAATTCAGAACAAGAAGTTTTTGAAAATGGAGTGTCCTCCTGGGTGAAATGTAAAAGTCTCCTAAATGTTATTTCCCAGGATCCTGAGGTTGGAGAAGTTCGTCTACAGGATGTCAAACCAGAGAATCAATGGGAAATACCCACAAGGGAGAAACTGAGAAAAGAGAAAAGAGGATCTGAAGATGTGACTATCAAGAAAGGATAAAGAAAATAAAAGCAGAAGGTACTTAGAAAAAACTTCAGTCCAAGCTCAAAATGTGTTCCATATAGTAGAGTTCCTACAGAATAGAAACTCCCCGAATGTACGAAAACTTCATTTTTTTTGGCATTCAGACCTAATTCTCCATGAGTGAACTTACTCTGGTGAGAAACATTTTGTGTGTGTAATGAATGTGGAAAAGCATTCGAAACCAGAAATCAGCTTTATATGCATCAGGTAAACCACACAGGGGAGAAACCCTATAACTGTGCCCAGCGTAGAAAGGCCTTCAATGGTAAGTCAGCTCTTTGCCGACATAAAAATAACCGTAGTGGGAGAAGCCTCATGCGGTGGCTGTGGAAAGGTCTTCAAAACCAGGCCCTGTCTCAGTATGCATCAGATCATCTGCATTTGGAAGAAGCCTTATGAATAGAATAACTGTGGTAAAGCCTTCCAATTTAGACATTCCCATGCTATCCATGGCAGAATCCTCACTGGGAGAGACCTTATGAATGTGAGGAGTATGAAAGGGCCTTCAGCAGGAGCTCAGACCTCACCAAATATACAAGAATCCACACTGGTGAACAACCTTATGAGTGCAAAGTGTGTGGGTGGGCCTTCAGTCATAGCTCAGACCTAAGCAAACACAAAAGAATCCACACTCGAAGAAAAACTATAGGTGTCCTTATTGTGAAAGAGCCTTTAATAGCAAAGCAAAGCTCACCAACCATAGGTGAATCCACACTGAAAAGAAGCTTTACAAGGGTGAAGAATGTGCGAAAGCCTTTCATCCTAACTGCAAATACAGGGCTCATGAACAAGAACGTACTGGGAAGACGCCCTGTCAATGCAGGGAATGTGGGTAAACTTTCCAGGATCGGTGCTGCCTTACCATTCATCAAAGAATTCACACTGGAGTGTGGCAAAGCTTTCAGTGGGAAGTCAAACTTGACCAACCATCAAAGAGCCCACCCTGGAGAGAAACCTTAGAAATGTGAAGTGTGTGAAAAGGGCTTTCATCCGAATTCAGTCCTGAGGCAACACTAAAGAATACACAAGAAGCTATATCCCTGCAATGAGTATGGCACATCTTTCCATCAGTGTTCAGCTCTAATCTGACAAAAAAAGAGTTCATACTGGGGAAAAACCTTATGAATGTGAGGAGTATGGAAAAGCTTTCAGAGTGAGCACAAATCTTACTGGACATCAAAAGAGAAAACATAGAATATGGAGAACTCACAGACTTTCTGGGAGTGGGAAATCCCTCTCTCCTGCTTTCCACCCTTTATCTGAAATTGATATTTTGACCACCAAGACTTGAAAGTATTATTTCTGGTGTTTACCAGAACTTTCTCAGTTGTCCTTCTACCTCTTCCAGCTAAGTTTCCTAGTCTGGTTCTTCCTGATTCCTTGACTCCTAATTGTGACATCCTCAAAGATATTGCCTTTGATTTTTCTGGTCAGTATTTATTTGTTCAGTGAGCACAGTTCGCTTCCAAGCCTTTGTCTATCGCTCAATAATAATCTTAATTTCCTGCTAGTGCTTGCTTTCTGCCAGACACTGTCCTAAGAGTTTTAAACATTTTAACTCATTTAACCCATTCAACACCCCTATGAGATGAGGAAATGAGGCATAGAAAGATTAAGAAACTTTTCCAGGATCATGCTACTGGTAAATACTGTGCACATGACTCCCAAATGCTCACACATACCTATGCAATTTCATGTGCCTGACTACATCTTTTGCCTGTGAAGCTATACCTCAGTTCAGCATGAAATATTTTTTTTATTAATAGAGTTGATCATTTTAGCTTTTTTTTTTTTCACTTGTAGCTTTTTAAAACACTTAAATCCTGAATAGTACTTCTCCATATGGGATCAGAATTTTTGAGATTCAGGGGGATGGGAGAACGAAGAAGGGCAGATTTTAAAATTACAGATAGCTATATGCTGCTTATGTAGCAGTTTACATATGGAAAGATATGTTGTATTTTCATTTTCCTTTACCTTGAGATATTTACTGATTTCTCTCGTAATTTCTTTCTTGATCCACTGGTTCTTTAAGAATGTGTTATTTAACCTCCATACATTTGTGATTTTTCCAGCCCTCTGCCTGCTATTGATTTCCAACTTTATTCCATTATGATCTGAGAAAGTGTCTTTTTTTAATCTCTTTAAGTATGTTGAGACTTACTTTGAGACCCAGCATATTATCTGTCCTTGAAAATAATACATGAGCCCTGTAGAAAAATGTGTAACATAACGTTGTGGGCTGTAATGTTCTGTAAATGTCTGTTAAGTTTAGTTCATTTATTGTATTATTGAAAATCTGTTTCCTTATTGATGATCCTCTGTCTAGATGTTGTATCCATTGATAAGAGTGGTGAATTGAACTCTCCAATTATTATTGTAGAGGTGTCTGCTTCTCCCTTTTGCGTTGTCAGTGCCTCATGTATTTTGGGGTACTCTGGTTTAGTGCACAAATATTTATAATTGTTATAGCTATAGAAGATTCTTGGTGAATTGTTCCTTTTATTACTACATAGTGTCCTTCTTTGTCTCTTTTAATTGTTTTACAGTTAAAGTCTAATTTGTTGGATACCAGTATAGCTACCCTCACTCTTTTCTGGTTGTTGTTTGCATGAAATATATTTTTCCAACCTTTAATTTTTGGTCTGTTTTTATCCTGGAGCCTAAAATGAGTCTCTTATAGGCAGCATATATATGGGTCCTGTTTTTTAATCCATTCTGCCCATCTGTGTCTTTTGATTGGGGAGTTTAATCCATTAAGATTTAATGTTATTACTGTAAAGGCAGTACTTCTACCATTTTGTCTTTGGAGTTTAAATGTCATATCTATTTTTTTTTTCTCTTTTACTTTTACTGATAGTCTTCATCTATGCTCTTCCCCAGACTGCTTTCTCCTGTTTTTTCCCATCTGCCTGTAGTGCTCCCTTTAGTGTTTCCCATAGAGCTGGTCTCTTAGTCACTAATTCTCTCAGTGACTATTTGTCTGGAAATATTTTAAACTCCAAATTATTTTTGAAGGACTGTTTTACTGGATGTAGAATTTTTGGTAGGCGGTTCTCTTTCAGAACGTTAAATATATCATACCACTGCCTTCTTGCCTCAGTGGTTTCTGCTGAGAAATCTGCATATAGTCTTATTGAGCTTCCCTTGTATGTGATGGATTGCCTTTCTCTTGCTGCTTTCAGAATTCTCTATTTATCATTTTCATTTGACAATCTGATTAGTAAAGCTCTTCGAGTACTCCTATTTGGATCTCTTCTGTTTGAGGTAAGCTATGCTTCTTGGATCTGTAATTTTGTCATTCATAAGAGATGAGAAATTTTCAATAATTATTTCCTCCATTAGTCTTTCAGTTCCTTTTCCTTTCTCTTCTCCTTCTCATACACCCATAATATGTATATTTGTGCACTTCATGTTGTCATTCAATTCCTTGAGACCTGTTCATATTTTTCCATTCTTTTCCCTTTTTGTTCTTTTGTGTGTAGGAATTCATATGTCTTGCCCTCAAGTTTACTAATTCTTTTTTCTGGCTCTTCAAATCTGCTGTTGTAGGTCTCCAGTTTTTTTCATCTCTTCTGTTGTGCCTTTCATTCCCATAAGTTCTGTCATTTGTTTTTTCAAGTCCTTCTTTATGTTCACCCAATATCTTCTTTATATCTTTCATCTCTTTTGCCATATCTTCCCTCAATTCATTGATTTGATTTTTGATGTGATTTTGCATATCTGTTAGAACATCCTTAATTAGTTGTTTCAACTCCTATATCTTATTTTAAATGTTGGTTTGTTTCTTTGGGCCATATCTTCAATTTTCCTAGTTGACTCATTATTTTTTGTTGTTATTGTTTAGGTATTTGATTTCCTTAATTAGTTTATTCTGGAGGGTGTTTTAACTCTTTTACCTAGGGTTTTTTTGTTGTTGTTGGTTGGCTTTGTTCTCTGTCTGTTATTTGGCATTCAGTTTAATTTATTCTAGGAGACTTCTAGCATAGCTTCTGTTTAACTAATTAGAATTCTTCAGCTCTTGTTTTTCTGGTGCTTGCCCTGCCTCTATGGAACCTTTTTCTGAGGAGGGTCTCCACAGATATGATCGGACACAGTCAGAACCAGGCAGGCCCTCCTAGCAGGAAGTTGTGACCAGTACCAAGTTCCACTGAGGATAAGACCCAGCAGGTTGTCAGAATTTCCTATGAAGCCTCTAGACACTGTGCTTTTTCTATTCTGCCCAGCATGTAGTGCTTGTCAGCCTGCAGCTTCCCACCAGCATAAAGTGATGTGGTGCCTTTAATGCTCAGTAGCCTCTCCCTGCCAGTGGTGTGGTTAAGATAGATGCTAAGGTAGAAGGTGGGCTTAAGTTGCTTCTTTTTCACCACTCAGCCTGATCTGAAGGAGGGCAGACACTTGTGCTGAGCCCCACCCTTGGGGAATTTACACCCTTTAGGGAATTATCCCCGTTGTTCATTGACTAGTTACTTTGTCTCTCAAACATGCCTTCATCCCACCCTTGCCTGGGGCAGTGCTGAAGCCTAAGAATGCTGGCACCTCTGTCTAATGAGACATTCAGAAGTAAGAGAGAGAGAGAGAGAGAAAGCCTTTTCAAAACTGGATTCCAGCTTCCCAGATTTGCTAATCAAAAGTTGGATATGGTGCAGGGCTGTGTGTGTTCCCAGGCTCTATGTGCTCCCTTTTCTTGAATCTTGCCCTTTTCTAGTATTTTGTGCTCTCCAAAATAAAAAGTCTTTTTGAGTTAGACAGTCCATCATTTTTTTCAAATTTATTTTCTTAGCTTTTTCCTTCTTCTTTATTTTTGAAGCTACTGATGGTAATGGAAAAATCTGTAAATCAAAGACTACATCCTAACATATTAATAGTTAATTACTACTCCAAATAAAATTAAACACTCTTCTATGACCCTGTGTATGCATATATTGAGAATATTGGTTTACTTATTGGTCTCATAGCCTTCAGTGAGTACACTAAAGGCAGGGAATATTTCTGATCATCTTTGACTTACTAGTTCCATTGCCCAAGCTCATAATTGCATCCGACATTGATAACACAATAACAACATGTATGTTGTTGAATGAATAAATCAAATTATAGTGCACTTAGAGACACATGTAAGAAGATAATTGGAAATGTATATGTACATATGGGGAGTGGTATTTGAGAAATCTAAGAATGAGTAGGCAGAGATATTTCCTCATGTCAATAAAACAATAACTAGTTAAATCAATACATCTTCAAAGTAAGAAATAATTTTGTTAATTAAAATAATGATGAGATGGTAGGTCTTCAAGTTAGGGATCTAAAATACACTGCAAAATACTACTGTGCACAACGGTCCCTACTTTTGTCCTCATAAACCTCTACTTGATCTACTTTGATATCAGTTTGAATATACTTGAGATTTCCAAATATTCTGTCCCATAATTTTAATGTATTTAAAGAGCATTATGATTTATACCTTTATACATTCACCTAGCATGATCCTTGTTTAGAACAACTCTGTGAGGCAGATTGTTATTCTATTTATAAAGTTAAAGATAGAGGAATGAAGATAAATGAGATAGCATGACCACCATGATTACTAATAAATTACAAAGCTAAAATAATAAGTTTTAGGTTTCTATGGAAGCTAAACTTTGTATGAATATTTTTAACAGAGTTGTGAGCAGTTGCAATTACAATTTATTATTCAGTTATAAGCACACTACAAAAAGTTACATACACAATAAGAACACAAAAAGTCTTAAAGGACACATTAATGTGATCTGTTTACATATATCTACTATTTTATTTTCCAGAAATGTCTATCTTCATTTTTGCATTATTTTTCAAGTAATGCTTAAAATGAAACTTTATTACACTTTAAATTTTGGTTTGAGTAAATGAAATATGAACTCTTAGGTTCTCAATTTTTACAGGGCATTAAAATTAGTACTTACATAAGTATTTGAACTCGCCTAGATTTCTAGTGTATTTTTGGTTTTTGTACACCTGGATTTCAAATTAGAAAGAATCACAGTCTATTAATAAAGGAAAAGTCTATTTTCATACATCATGTTGAGAAAAAGTAAATATAAATGATCTTGACGAATATAAGACACTAATTTGAGTTCCACATACTGAAATAATTGGATATATTTGAGAGCAACTGGAAGTGCAAAGAATACTTCCCCTTGATATTGACTCTTTTCTAGATCAATAGCAGTTCCAAATGTAGTAAAAACCAGACAAGGTTTCACAGGGCCTAAATTATTAAGGCTAGTGCATATTTGCTAGAAAGTTCATTAACAGTCTCATCAATAGAGTGTGGTTCATGAACGTTAGTAAGAGCTTCATGGAACATTTTAAAAGAGAATGAGATATCTCAATGGACTGATCTTAGTAGAAAAAATTTAATTAGGTAAGAATAATTACATTAGTTAAATGAAACTTTTAATTGAAAACCTGTTGGCATTTTCTAACTTGCTTCACAGCCATAGTTTAATCATTTATATTTAAAAAGTGAAGTTTCTCTACTTGATGTTTGAAAATCATCTAAACATCTTGAAATTTGCATATAAATGTTTAAAGCAGTAAAAACAGACAGGATTTGCAGCTTGGGAAATGGTGTATTTTAAAGATATACATAGGAAATAAAGAAAATTGTATAGAAAATGTCCACGATGAATATACCTACTTCTTGGAAAGAATGTAAAATAGTCATCTCCTAAAGCTCTCGTAATTGTAACTTAAAAACTCTTTGGACTGAATTTCATTTTAAACCTTTAAAATCTTACAGAAAAATAATGCTATGTTTTTAAAACTACCTCATGGAGAATCATTAGGAAAAATGGCAACCACCAAGACTTCTTGCAAGACATAAAAGGCCATAATTTTATAATATAAACATAAAGGGCACTGAAAACTCTTACTACCAAAATTAGCATTAGCTACACTGTAAGCTATATATTTTTCTGGATATTATTCAAAATAAGCTAATTAGCTATCGCTATTTTTGCTAGTTTTTAGCTTAAGACAGAGAGCATTGATTTGGGGACATGTAAGCATTTATTCAAATTCATAAATGCTAAGGAACTTTAAACAAATAGATCTATTAATTAGTTAAAGCCTTAATCTTGACCCAGGCCTTTCTTATTTGAATCCCAGTAACGAGTATCATCTAGTCCTTTCTCCTTGACTTGATAGCAAGTCAAAGCATTGCTGAATTTGAATTTTCTCCCTAACTCATCCAGCTGGGTATGAGTCTGCTGCACCCATTATATTCTTTCCCTTTCTTCTCCTTCTTTCTTTACCTCCCCTTCAAGCTCTTATCCCTTTAGCCCATGTGTACTCAATGCCATACAAGAGATAAAAATCTGTATTTTTTTAAAGGTCTTTTATCATGTAGTTTCTAGAATATCCTTTTCATCAACTAATCTATAGAGAATGTCTCTGGTTAGTCAAATTGTGAAGGACAGGGAGATCCATTTCTTACTGTGTAAGAAGTAGCAAAGGAAGATAAAAATTCTGGGATATTAGTGAATGACTCTGAGAATGAGGGAAAGGATTTTAGCTTTCCTTTGTAAATTATCAGTAGACTAGTAATGGTTTAACATGGGTGAAAAGTTTAACAAAAGTGGCAAAGTTAAAACAACAAAGAAGACAATATAATGAAAAATGTAGACAGGATTTTTTGGCCAGGATAGAAATGAATAGAATATGAACACTGACATTGGCTGGAAAAAGTGACCCTTGATTTCCCTTATTTATGAATTTTCATGAAATGTTGATACAAAAACTTTTTAAGCAAGGGCACAAAGCATCTCCAGACAATGAACTAAGAGGCTAAAACAGATCAATAAACATTATGGTTGTATTATGAAGACCAATATAAAATCAGATTGAGACTTGGGTTTTCTACAACTGTGAATGAAAATCACAGGCCACCTTAAAATCCACCCATTCAATCCCCTCCTTGTACACACAAAAAAACTGAAGACTAGAGAAAATGAGAGACAGATTTGTCCAAGTTCGCTTTGCTCCTGTGTGATTATCTAACAGCATTCCTTAGTTCGGTAACAAATGCATGACACTATCATATTTAATCATTTATTTTTTATTCTTCCATTCTTAACTTGTTGTTTAACCCATGTGTATCTGATATTTTTTGAGCTTTAACTTCAACTGAATTGTATTGTGTTCCCATAATATTTTACAGAGAAGTTATCGTATGATAATATCCTTCCTGTTCTTCTTTGTCCAGAATCTGATCTGCTTTCCTAAACAGCATGAGCACTATTCCCTCATTTAGCCTAGCAGTGGGTACAGAAGGGTTGCAACATTACACTTTCCAAG
The DNA here is from genome assembly GCF_023851605.1 of Tamandua tetradactyla. Lineage (NCBI taxonomy): Eukaryota > Metazoa > Chordata > Mammalia > Pilosa > Myrmecophagidae > Tamandua > Tamandua tetradactyla. The sequence continues at coordinate 159,533,359 of NC_135331.1, forward strand.
CAGGTCCCTTATTTTGGATAGTATCCATCTTGAAGAGGCTATTGCTCTTCTGGTGATGATGATCGTCATCGTCTAACACCTGCCTATGCACCATGGGCCAGGAATTGTGCAAACTGCTTTAATGTATTATCTCATGCAGGCTGTACAGTCCACACAGCTGCTGGTAAAGAACTCTGTTTCAGAGTAGTACAAAGAGCCAGCAACAGAGAAACCGTAATGGCAGCTGCAGGGTAACTGGGAGAATTGTCTCTGACAATTGACTCCCGACAGGATCTGAGGGCATTTCTTCGTCAATCCCTCGGCTCAGTTAGCAGACAAGGTGCACCTGCTCCATGCCTGGCAGAATCCTGGGTGCAGTGTGCCAGCCAAATGTGTGAACACCAGTCTGCCTTCCACATGTGACCGCTTCTCCCCCATTGTTCAGAAAAGTGAATGGTTCTCTATCCCATTTAGGCTTGTGATGCTGTGCAAGGGAGCCCTAGAGGTCAGAATCCCCCCCTTCCCCATTATTGTCAATGTCCTCATCTACGAATTGAAGAATCAATGTTTGTAATTGTTTTTCCTCTTGAATCTATCTGACTTTCAAAAGCAGTTTTTCCAACAAGAGTTATAATAGATTATGATTTTTATTTTCAATTGAAAAGTGAGGGAAACAAGATAAAGGATTTTTTTTTAAGTTTCATGATTGTTAGGTGAAAGATCAAGTCAAAGAAAGAGCCAGCATTTATGATACTATATTCCATTTATTAGAGCATACTACTTTCTGTGCTATGAACTGTACTTCAGATGGAATTCAGAAATGAGCAAAATCTGAGACGTCGGAGTTCCAGAATGGATCAGCCACCTGCCAGCTAGCATTCAGATCTCAAAGGGGACCTGCCTCACTTATTTAATGGAAAGATAAATGTGTTCATGAAACTGTTACTATAAATTCATTTGGAAATGGGACAGGCTCACATTGCTCCTTAGGTCTAAGCTGCTGGCAGATTTAGTTCACTGTACCTCAGGGAGGTGATACATTCCAGCTAGATGGCAAAGTGTGATTGTTACTCAGAGCTCTCTAATACCTATTTCTTTTACTGTTTAAATGAGTATTTTGTTGAATTCATCTATTCTTTGAAAAATGCTTTCATAAACTTACTATTGGCAATGTATGGAATATTGTGCAGGAGGCTACAAAGATCGACATGGTTATTACCTAAAAGACACATTGATTGTCAAAGGGAGATAAAAAGGTAAAAAAGCACAATTTCAATAAACTAGATTGTGTAAAGATGAAAGACTATACAGATCAATGGTGCTTAATTTGTGGAGGTCTGAGAAACTTCTAAAATAAAACGAATTCTGTGGACCATAAGATCATTATTCTCACTCAGAAGAGGGAACTCGGGCTTGGAGTTACAGATGTTTCTGTATAATATACAGCAACCACCTGAAAATGGACAGTAATAGCACTATAGCCCCTTTCTGGGACACCCCTGAAAGGCAATGGTGAAGGGAAATCTTCCTGATGGGCAGAACTTTGAACAGTGCTCCTGGTTGTTCATTTTGCTTGGAAGAAGATATGGCCAGAGGTGCATTTGTATACTGATTCATAGATGTCACCAATGGCTTGGCTGGAGTGACTTGGAAGGAAATTGGTGACCAAGAAGCATGGGGAGAAATTTGTTAATAGGCCTTTCTTAGTGGGTAAAAACATGAAGATATTTTGGTCCCGTGTGAATACTCACCAGAGGGTGTATTCTACAGAGGAGGATTTTGATAATCAAGAGGTTAAGATGACTCATTCTGTGAATACAGTCTGGACTCTTCCCCCATCTATTTCTGCCATTGCCAAATGGACTTATAAATGAAGTTGCCATGATGGTAGGGGTGGAGGTTATTCATGGGCTAGGTGACATGGACTTCCACTTAGCATAGCTGACCTGGCTGCAACCTCTGCTGAGAATCCAATCAATTAGCAGCAGAAACCAACATTCAGTCCTTAATAAGGCACCATTCCCTGAAGTGATCAACCTGCTACATGGTGTTAGCATTTCCATCATGGAAGGGGCAGTGTTTTGTTCTATCAAGAATAGACACAACAGGTTTGCTTTCCCTGAAGACAATACTTCTATAAAAACTACCATCCATGAACTTTCAGAGTGCTTTATTCACTGTATTAGTTTGTTAAGCTGCTAGAATATGATATACCAGAAATGGAATAACTTTTAAAAGGTAATTTAATAAGTTGCAAGTTTACAATTCTAAGCCTATAAAAATGTCCATAGTAAGGCATCCATGGAAAAATAAGAAAGGGCCTGGGACTACTCTGTCAGCAAGGAAGGCATGTGGCTGGCATTTGCTGGTCCTTATTCCTGGCTCTGTTGCTTCCAGCTTCTGATGCCAGATATTCTCTAAGCATCTGTGGGCATTCACTTAGCTTCTTTGGGACAAAGCTCTGAGTTTCATCTCTTCGCTTAGCATCTCCAGGGGCCAGAGATTTCTTCTCTTCAGGTCCTGGCTATTTCTGTGAGTCCTTGCTTAGCATCCAGGCTATTTCTATCTTCATCTCCAAATGTCTACATTGGCTCTGTTGTTTCTTGGGCTCTCAGCTCTCTTTAAAATGTTTCTTTTTTTAAAGGACCCCTGTAAACTAACCAAGACCCACCTGGATTGGTGGAGTCACATCTCCATCTAATCAGATGTCACACCCACAATTGGGGGTCTATATGCCCAAGGCTGCTCTGACAAGATTAGATCAGAATTAAAACATGATTTTGTGGGGGTTACATAATAGATTCAAACCTGCACATTTACCACAGCATTGCTTTTGGTCAAGGAACCCACTTCACAGCAAATGAAGTGTGGAAATTGGCACATACTCATGGAATTCACTGGCTTAACATGTTCCCCATAATCCCGAAACAACTGGATGAATAGAGCTGTGGAATGGCCTTTTGAAAACTCAGTTATGGCACCAACTAGTTGACAATACCTTGCAGGGCTGGGGCAATATTCTCCAGTAGGCTTTATATGCTCTAAATAAACACCCACTCTATAGTGTTGTTTCTCCCATAGCCAGTATCCAGGGGTCCAGGAGTCAAGAGGTGGGAATAGAATGACACCATTCACTTTTACCCTAGTGATCCAATAGAAAGTTTTTGCTTCCTGTCCCTGCAAATTTAAGTTCTGCTGGTCTGCAGGTCTTAGTTTTAAAAGGAAGAGTGCTTCTACTAGGAGATATAACAATGATTCCACTGAACTGGAAGTTAAGACAGAAATCTGGCCAGTTTGAGGTCCTCATACTTCTGAAGCATTAGGCAAAGAAGGGAATTACAATACTGGCTGGGAATACTGATTCCAGATTATTAAGGGTAAATAGGACTGCTGCTCACAATGGAGGTAAAGAAGAGTTTACCTGGAATACAAGAGGTCCCACAGGGCATCTCTTAAAACTACCATGCCCTATGACTGAACTCAATGGAAAACTGCAATAACCCATCCAGGTAGAACTAACTAATAGCCCAGAAACTTCAGGTATGAACAGGTATGAAGGGTTGGGTCACCATACCAGGCATACCAACCAGCTGAGGTTACATAATGTGCACACATGTGTATCTATCATCTTTCTTCCTTCCTTCCTTCCTTCCTCTCTCTCTCTCTCTCTCTCCCCTCCCCCCCCCTCCCTCCCTCCCTCCCTCCTTTCCTTCTTTCTTTCTTCCTGTTCCTGTCTGTTCTCTTTCCCTGGAGAAGGCTGACTCGTAAATATGCCAAGGCAGCATACAAAAGTTTTGATAGTTACGGTAATAGTGCAATCAAAATGTGCTTTTCATATTTTGGAAATTATTTTTATGACCACCTTTGTGTTATATGAAATATGTCCTCTGAATGTTGACTCAGGCCAAAGACAAATATCAGCCTAATACTCAGGTTTGTGGCATGCATTTATCAAATACACTCCTTTAGTTTTCACTGGGTAGCCAACAAAGTATGTGAAAACAGTCAGTTGGTATTTATAAAATGAAGGGTATGAATCTCCACTATATTCCCTGAAGATTTATGAACTATAAAATGGCATCATTAGTGTGTTCTGTTACTGCATTGTGCTCTTTAGCCATTTTCCATTTTATGTTGTAAAGCTCCTTAGGATCCATTTGCATGAAAGCTACTGTGTGTACTCATTTTGTATGGTATTGAGGCAAATGTTGTTATCTACAGGGTTCCTATTCATTTTGGAATTCATTTCACAGCTCACTAATTGTGTGAATGAGAAGGGGAAATATATGCTTTTATTCCAAAGCATGCCAAGCAGATGGCCCCACATTCATTGCTACCAGCACTGTCAGTGTGGTCCTTGTTGGTAGGTAGTGAGCCTGGCATTGATCTGTCAAACACAATGTGAGGAGTCCGTTTAGCACAGCACTAGACAGTCACTGAGCCTCTGGTTTGTGGTAACTTATAAACAATTTTTTTTTTCATCAACCTCTAAAGTGGTTGGTTATTTGAGCAGGTGCAAACACAGTAGAATTCAGATTCTTTTTACTTGAGAAGCCAGAATGAACTTTTATTCGTATGGAAATTGTGGGAAAAGCAAACAGTACAGGGGATTAAGCATAGTTCCTGAAAAGAGATCAATACATGTACAGAGATTCAAAACTGTAGCATCATTTCTGACGTTGAAACTTCTCAAAAATTAAGTTGAAGAAAAAGATCAGAGTTTATGTTTTTAAGCTTCTTAGATGAACCTCCTTTCTGATCGCTCCTTTTTTACTTTCTTTCTATACAAGGAATTGTTTATGTGTTGATTTTATATACAGTGATTTATATCACAATTCAGAATATTAATAGTTACATGCATTGTGTGTGTATAGATGTGTGTGTGTGTGTGTGTGTGTGTAATGATAGAGAGTTAGACAGAAGCAGAGTGGAGAGAAATAATGAACATCTTCACACATTTCCCACTTCAACAGAGGTATTAGGGAAATAAGTATTTGGGTTATCACTTCATAAAAAGGAAGGGTGAATCCAAGTGTTCCAATGGAGCTGACTGATGCGGTAATTTGATCACGACATCTTATTTAAGAGAACCGGAGTGTGGAGATTCTGTTTTCTTGTGTATATTAAGAAAAACTGAGTATATGCTTCTGTCACCCCTTCCTTATCTCACTCCCAAACAGCCTACCAGTTTTCACATGGTGAATTGACTATACTTCTTTCTTTTTGTTATGTTTCAGACTGACGCAGCTCTAATGTATGATGCCGTGCATGTGGTATCTGTGGCTGTCCAACAGTTTCCCCAGATGACAGTCAGTTCCTTACAGTGTAATCGACACAAACCCTGGCGCTTTGGGACCCGTTTTATGAGTCTAATTAAAGAGGTATGTCGGGATTTGCCTTATCCCTTTTTCCTCAACATGAATCGCTTGAAAGTATTGCAGGTTTCCTAGCAGGTGACCTTTTACTTTTATCTTTTAAGTGAAATTGTCCTTTTCCCCCCACCCCATATAAGCAAAATTCGATTTTTCAGTAACTAATAAAAATAAAAGGAAGAAAAGAGTGATAGTATAAATAAATGAAACATTCTTCAGAATATCTGTGATGGTGAAACAGATGAAAATCTGTGAGCTATGAAAGCTTGATTTATGAGATTGCTAGCTTTTACCTTTCTAAAATTGTATGTGTGCTACTTTTCATTTCTGTAGTGATAGAGATGTTTAAAGAGTGTTTGTATTTTAAGCAACAAAGAATGCATTACATTTCATTTTTTTAATTTTTTACATGGGCAGGTACCAGGAATCAAACCCGGGTCCTCTGGTATGGCAGGCAAGCATTCTTGCTTCTTGCCTGCTGAGCCACCGTGGCCCGCCCTGCATTGCATTTTTAACACTAGTGTAATTTCCACTACATTTAAATTTACACATCATTTGTAAATCTTAAAATACAGTTATTTAGGCCTATGTTTCTAAAATATAATATCTAGTTATTCTAATTATATTAGTAGTTAACATAAAACAGAATATATGGATACATACAAATGCAAATTTTATTTCATATTGTATAATGCAACCATTTTTATGTCCATGTATGAATTTTTATTATGTCTGTTATTATAACAGACTAAATACTAACGAAATCCCATAGTGAAAATTTATATGTTTATAAATAATAAAGCATATCCCCTGCTGTAATAAAATTAAAACTATCCTAAGATGATAGAGGAATTTTTTTCACACACACATTTTTTATAGATTCATGTATGTATGTGTTTATTCATTAGATCATGAAAGAAACTCCTCTGGAGTCATTATATCAAAATTTGAGTCAATTTCTGCTATGAAAAATCACAGATATTATCGCCATACATGTTTTATCACCTTTAAAAGAAATTATCTGTTTCTCTTCTAGTAAAATAGTCATCATGAAAGTAAAAGTGCAAACAGGTCCATATTTGAGAATCTCTAGGTCCTGAGTAAAGAATAGACCCATAAATTTTCTTTGTCTGATTCTTATCATAGTCTCAGGTAGGTGAAATGACATTTGCAGATGACTGCTTGAAGAATATATTATCTGTTCATAATATTTTCCTCTTTGCTTTTGTTGCCAGGGAATTCAAAGTGAAATTTGTGATTCATGTTACTAATTGTATTGGATCATGTGGTGCACATTTCTTTGTGCTGTCTTTATTCCAGATTTCTTTTACTACTCTCCACTCCTATTTCTCTACCACTTGACCCCTTTATGGGAAAACTGTTTATACTACTATGAATTTTTGTTAACCATCTAGAATAATTTTCTTTGGAAGAAATTTATTTAGAAATAAAACTTTATTCTATATTGGAAGCCAGCTAACACATGTTTAGCTTCAGTCATGACGTATGTTATGTTTTTTTCTATTTTATTTGTAATTGGTTAGCCTAACATATTTTTGATATTGGTATATATAAGTGCTTGAGAAAAATGTGGACTCTAAAATATGTATTAATAATGATATCCATTTTTAATCCTTATGAAATGTTATCCTTAGCCTATTGGGTTTGTTTCTTTGCAATGTTGATGTATATTCTTTCAAATTTTATGATTGTGTGATTACGTTACATGATTTAAAATTTTTCATTTATAGCTACTTTCTAAGCTATTGGCAAATGAAAAATTATGGAAAGTATCTAATTTTGACTATATAGCCATGGATGAAAAAACATTTTGTATTTTTAAAAAGTCCAGATACTTGCTCATCTTTGAGAGATGAACCTATTATGTAGCTAGATTATTATATTCCCCACTATTTCTACATTGAGAGCTCCTTCAGTAGAAGTAGAGTTTGAGTGAAATAAGTACAATACACTTTTCCTGGTCTCACGCAGGTAAAAGTAAAGTAGGTAGTTCATTATTCTAAAGGGAAAATGTATAATTGAAGTAGCGTTATATAGGTGTTCCTGGATTCCATTTCTTTCATTGTAATGAAATAAGTTTATTTTCATATTTTTATGAATTTAGGAATGACATTTGTATAACAATAGTGCTTTTTGTAATCCCAAACGAGATATTCAATATCTCTTATGTGACTAAATTCTTGCTTTGCTAAAAGACCTTCACTAAATAGTTTTAAATAAAACATAATCTTCAAATTCTTGTAGAAAAATGTTGTACCTGGAAAATTGTATTATATAAAACAAAAAGTTTATAATAAATTTCATACTGAAACTAGGGTGATTTATTTTGGAAAAACTTCCTTCAAATTTCAAAAGACAATAAAAATTATTTAAAAATTTGTAGCACTATAAATTTAAGAGAAGTAATTGAAAATAATCTCTGCTTTTTTGTGGAAAAGTGTATTATCTTCTCTTCCTTTACTTATTTATTAATCTATGTTTTGTTTTGTTTGTTTTCTTTTCCCATAGGCACACTGGGAAGGCCTCACAGGCAGAATAACTTTCAACAAAACCAATGGCTTACGAACAGACTTTGATTTGGATGTGATCAGCCTTAAGGAAGAAGGTCTTGAAAAGGTACTTGAGACATACAGGTTGTTTACTTTAATTACTAAATGAAAAACATCCTGATGAGGAAATAAATATGCTCTGTTTTAGTACATTTCATTGCATTTGACTTTATTGAGTCATTCTACAAAATAGAATTTCAATTCATTATGTTGAATATAAAAGTTGACAATTAGGATTTAAGGATAAAGAATTTCATAAGACAGTTTCAATATGTTATTTTCTCACCATTTTTTTCTGATTTTTTGAAATGCATATAATCTCAATTAACCTTAAGATTTAATATAGTAATTATAAAGTATTTGGTTTAATATGGAATTTGTATATGCAACTTACAATCACTTGTGTTTATATAAATTTTACTATTTGAGCAGGCTGTAAAATGAATTAAGGACAGAACCATGTTCCCATTTTGGAGTTGTAGTCAAATGAAATATCTGAATTGAAAAAGCAAAGTAAAATTGATATGAACATAACTGATCAAGGCACTATACTCAATGTACTTGATTTTAAGTTTTAGAGATTGAGGTAAAGCAAAGGCAATGTTTATAGAATGTAAGATGTGCTTACTTTAAGAATCTTTGAGTTTAAATTGGCTTATATTTGTAATATTTAGATTTTTTTCTGATAGATTCATTGAAAATTGCAAATTAAATAGATATTTTGATAATAACTTGTGAAAAAATTCTATTTGGCTGAGATCATATTGCCTTGAAGATAGTAAGGCATATATTTCAGCCAGCAACTTAACATGAAGCACTATTCATACATGCGAACTGAAGAAGGAAGCTGAGTAAAAAGAATTCCTTAAGTCTGAGAGAGAACATTTTAGAATGTTGATTCCACTGATATAATAGAGAGAAAAACATTTTTTTTTTTTTAAATAATGTCACCAAGACAGAGAGAAGTGTGTTATGGCCAACACTTGACTGATTGAAATTGATAGGGGTGCTACCTCTTCCCACTGAGAGTTTCAGACTGCACCCTTTGTCAAAACCTTACAAAGGCAAGGATGTTTTATAATAAACTGGAACCCAAACATTGATTAGGCACTGGTGACTAACCACTTGCTTCCAAGATGAGAACATTAGTCTATACTGAAGACTGGGGTTGTAATGGTGGTGTTCAATTAGCTGTTAAGAATTTTATTCTTAACATTCTTATATAAGTTTACTGGGAAAGTTATTACCTTATTTTTCTGAGATATCTGTGCCACTATGATGAGCCTCAACAATTGCTTGTTTTTCAGCACATCAACATAAAAGTGATGATGCAGTTCATATTTCTGTAAACCTACTCCTGCCTTAGATTCAAAGTAGAGGAAACATTGGAGAAACTTTCTTTTATGTTGTAATGTAGATTATAGACCGTCCTGAATATAATGGCTAACAAATACATGTGATGATCCAGCATTCTGATAACCAAAGTACAAGTGTGAGCTATCCATATTGCTCCAAAATTTCATAAATATCTTGTATTTTCTTCTGAAATTTGAAGCTTGTTTTTCTAAGTTCATTACACACAGTCCTTGTCTTCAAGAAACTTTTTATATATTATAATTAGATAACACATTTGTTCTAGTTTGTTAGCTGCCAGAATGCAATATACCAGAAATGAAACGACCCTTAACAAGGGGAACCTAATAAGTTGCTGGTTTACAGCTCTAAGGCTGAGAAAATGTCCCAATTAAAACAAGTCTATAGAAATGTCCAATCTAAGGCATCCATCCAAAGAAAGATACCTTGGTTCAAGAAGGCCGATGAAGTTCAGGGTTTCTCTCTCAGCTGGAAGTGCATGTGGTGAATATGGTGTCATCTGCTAGCTTTTTCTCCTGGCTTTGGGTTCATGAAGCTCCCCGGGAGGCATTTTGCTTCTTCATTTCCAAAGGTCACTGGCTTGTGGATGCTCTGCTGCATGGTGCTGCAGCATTCTCTGTTCTCTCCGAATCTCTTTCTCCAAAATGTTTCCTCTTTTATAGGACTCCAGCAAACCAATCAAGACCCACCCAAATGGGTGGAGACGTCATCACTTAATCCAGTTTAACAACCACTCTTGACTAAATCACATCATCCAGGGAGATGATCTGATCACAGTTTCAAACATATAGTATTGAATAGGGATTATTCCACCTTTATGAAATGGGATTTTGACTTAAACATGGCTTTTCTAGGGGGCATACATCCTTTTAAACCAGCACAACATTTTTGAATAAATACAATGGAGAGATGTCTGTATCAAACCTTCATAAGAGCAATGAAAGAATATTTCTGACCAAGGATTTAATTAAGTAGAGAGTCACAGTAGAAGGGGCTTTTAGAACTAAATGTTACCATGACAAAAAAGTAGAATACTAAAGGTTTCTATGTTATGTTACAGTCAAAACACCATGGTCTCTAAAAGGATCATGTAGTATCAATTCTATAGGTGATGAAACTAGAAATTTTAATGCCAAACTCAATACTGCCTTATCATTATTGGTAAGAAATGAAAGATGACAAAGTATAAAAACACTAGCTTTATTCATTACTTCTTCTCTGTGTCCACTGCCTTTTCTTAATTTTGCCTTGGTTACCTCTGGCCAACACATTTCATTTATTCATTTATTTTTCTAATGAATATGTAATGAACATTTATTTTTGTCCTTTTGAAATTTTTGTATCCTACTGGAGGAAAACTATCAATAATAAGTAGGCTCATAAAATTGAAATATTGGGTTATAGTAAGGACTGAAAAGACATATTTTGTTTTATGTCATTAAAATGATAGAGTTTGAATATTTTTCTGAAAAATGAAACTTAAGAGTGAAACAGCTAAGAAGAAGAAAGTCCACACTTCCGATATTTACAATCTTGGGATGTATAAACTCCTAAAGAACAGGTCTATTTTTTATTAACAGGATGGGTTCAGGAAACAGATTCTGGAGTTGAGATACTACTGTGAATACATCTCTGGAATTTAGACAGTTCCTGTTCTGCTTTGAAATGATGTATGCGCCCTAGAAAAGCCATGTTTTAATCTTAATCCCATTTTGTAAAGGCAGCCATTTCTTCTAATCCCTATTCAATGCTGCATATTTGAAACTGTAGTCAGATCGTCTCCCTGGAGATGTGATTTAATCAAGGGTGGTTGTTAAACTGGTTTAGGTGACGACATGTGTCCACCCATTTAGGTGGGTCTTGGTTAGTTTCGGAAGTTCTATGAAAGAGGAAACATTTTGGAGAGTGAGAGAGATTCTGAGAGAGCAGAGAATGATGCAGCCACAAGAAGCAGTCCACCAGCCAGTGACCTTTGAAGATGAAGAAGGAAAATGCCTCCCAGGGAGCTTCATGAAACAGGAAGCCAGGAGAAGAAGCTAGCAGATGATGCCGCATTCACCATGTGCTGTTCCAGATGAGAGAGGAACCCTGACTGTGTTCATCATGTGCCTTTCCAGATGAGAGATAAACTCTGACTGTGTTTGCCATGTGCCCTTCCACTTGAGAGAGAAACCCTGAACTTCATTAGCCTTCTTGAACCAGGGTATCTTTCCCTGGTTGGATGCCATTGATTGGACATTTCTATAGACTTGCCTTAATTGGGACATTTTCTCAGTCTTAGAACTGCAAACTAGCAACTTATTAAACTCCCCTTTTCAAAAGTCACACTGTTTCTGGTATATTGCATGCCAGCAGCTAGCAAACTAGAACAGTTCCCAATGATTAAATGAATCCTTTCCACTGTATCTTGACAATGACCTTGGTTTAAAATCCAGCCGAGTTAGCTGTGTCTAAGAAGAGTCCTGAATATGGCATCCAAGGCCAACCACATCTCTCCAAGAAAGACATCTAGGGCTGTGTCAATGATATTCCCTACAGCAGGAAAGCAGGAATAAGATGGATAGATAGTTGGTGCATGTTCCTCCACTCAGGTAATAAAAAGGCAATTTCCTTGTTTCAGAGCCTGGGTTCAAGTACTCAAGCACAGGAAAAGTATTAGTGGTTTTCCCAGATCTAATGCTTCTTGGCAGTTCAACATACATATTATACATTCTACTTTCAAAATGTTTTAACAATTTATCCATTTCTTTCCACATCCGTTGCCACAGTCTATAACCAGAGATCCTTTACCTTTCACTGAGACAACTACATTAGTGTCCTATGCTCTACTCCCCCTTAAAATACATTCTTCTAACCACACCAGCTATATGGATGCTTTTCATAGGAAATTGACTTTTGTCACTGCTTAAATTCTTCCATTGATTCCCATTTTATTTTTAATACAACCTGGACATGAGTTACCAGTTCCTGGCTAACTTTCGCTACCTTCTCAGATATTTTTTGTACTCCAACTACACTGGCCTTTTCTCATTCCCTCATATATACAAAGCTTTCTATTATTTGGGCACATGTGTTTACCCATTCTGGAATGTTCTCTTTGCTTGGCTAGCTCTTACTCATCCTTGGGATCTCAGCTTAAATGTTACTTCCTTAGAGAGTCCTCCCCTAACCTGTAGTTAAATTTAAGTTTCTCCCAGTGCCCTATACTTTTCCTTCCTAGCACTTTTCATGAAGTATAATTATGTATTCATTTGTACATTTTTAAAGGCCCATCTCCCTAACCAAGCCTATCTCACAAGTCCTATTAGAAAAAAGAAAACTGTCCCTTTTTCCATTATTATATATTCAAAGGTCTACCAGAGTATCTCATACACCCTCAAGAAATTTTCATTGACTGTTGAATGAATGAAGGATCATGTTGAGACTCTTAAGAGATGCTTCACATGAAAAGCATACTCAAGTTTCTGATATAGTTATTTTCCTTTCACACGTTTTTTTTTTTTTTTTTTTTTTTACTTTTTTCCAGATTTGCGCAGTGCCTCAGGAAAGGGAACAGAGAAATCCAGTAACTGGAGAGACAGTGTGCTAAAGCTGTGGGTCAAAGTTTCAAGGGGATAAAAGATTTTAGAGTGCAGGAGAAAGCAGCACTGAAACCTCAGGCTATAGGGGTGCCCATTTTACCATGGCAAATGTAGTACCCTATATTGTGAAGTTTAAAATTTTCATCACCAATATTACATCAAAGAATTAACATATTTATTCTTTTTCTAAGGGTTTCCTTTTTTTTTTTCTTATATGTTATGGTGTAGAAATAAGTGAAGATCTTCCAGATAAAAATAAATGGAAGCCACTTATTCAGAGCTTATTATAGCAAAAGAGTCAGATAATATCACTTGTATCAGGCAGATACTCAAAGGAAGGCAGGACAAGTGGGAAAGTTTTATAACGAGAAAAGGGAAGGCATCAGGTGTGCGCTGATGAAGGGTTGTTGGTATAAGGAAGCTAGAGGGGACTATCTAGAAGCAGGGCATAATTGATTTGTGGAGCATATTTGACTTTCTTTGATGATCCTTAGTTGGAAGGATGGAGCATAAATAATAACAATAAAAGAAAAAGAAGAAAGCCTCTATGATCTAGATATAGTCCACACTCAGAAAATTGAGATAATGGAATATATAGGGCAAATATAAAGAAAAAAATACTTTATATATATATATCCTGATTAATATTTTAAACTTTGAAATAGAAAATAAATAAAAAGGCTTTCAAGAAAAAACATTACCAACAAAGAAACATAAACATGCTTTATTTTTATGAACAGAAGCTAAAATTTATTTTAAGAGCCAATTAAAACTTTAAAATAATGATGAATGATGCCATAATTTTCCATAACTCTTATGGTTTTTGAGGTTGTTTCTTATCAAATTTAATCCTTATAATTAGGGTGACCCTATAATATGTTATCTAAACAATGATGTTGTCTAAGCTTACAAGAGAATGATATTGATATTTACACCAAGAAGACAGTTGTAAACCTGAAGTATCCAGGAAAATCAATATAGAGAGTCACCCTACTGATACAATTCAGTGAGGTCAACAGTCCCCACCTATTTATGGTAGTTTAGAAATGAAAAAAAACCTACTTAAAAGACTGATCAAAATCTTACAATAAGAAGCAGAGGTTTCAAAAATAGAAAAAAAAAGATTATCTTGACTTTTGGTACATGGTTCTTGTGAAAAATAAGGTAAACACTGGTGACAGTTTCTTCAATCAATTCCAAGTTTTAAATCATGTAGTCCCCAGGGGCTTTACAATCTAGGAGTCATTGGGGATTTACAATCTAGGAATAATGCAAAATTGTATAAAATTTAAAATTTAGTGCGGCTGAAATTTCTGAAATGTCAGCATATTTTTCTAAGAAACTTGAGATTTACAAAAGAGGTCTCTTAATGCTTGTGATTGTAGGAAATTAGATTTCATATCCTATGAATCTGAGCCACAATCCACTTTCACCGATTAGTATTGGAAAAACAACTGACAAGGAATGAAACCAGATAAATGTTCAGATAAGTGAACATTTAGCTAACTCACTTTTTATAAAAAGTAATCATGGGAGAATTAAGTTAAATGAAATGGGTAAAATTTCATATTAGAAATTTGGTAAGAAAGTTGGAACATCAGATCAAGCTAGAGGTTTCATTAGGCAGACAACAGTAGGTAAATGCTGTTTGCCAGTACTTTGGCTGGTACAATTAGAATTGCACATCTGAAAACCTAGCTATTTAGCTAATCGTGAAAGATAAAAAGGAAATAAAATCTAAGGGAACAAATGCATGGTTGGTATTAATTATAGATCAGAAAGGGAAAAGTGGCAGCCACTGTAAAACAGAGTCTGCAGATGTGCCTTGTTTAGTCAACAGAGAGCTGTTAATGATTTTAAATTTGCATCACTTTGCACAGATCAGGTACTTTACCTCCTGCCCTAGAAGCCAGCTGGGCTTCTGTTAACCTGGGTCATGCTTTTGTGGGAACAAGAGGAAAGCACCCACACTGGGAATATGTAGGCCCAAGGCACACAGCACTGTGAACAGAGCAGAGTCTGGATTTTGGCTCCTACTAGTTCCTTCTGCCTTGAAATTTTGTGAGATTTGCAAACTGCTCATCCTTGCATATAAATTCTTGCTTGTGGCTTATACCCCACCACCTCACTCCTGATGTTACCTGCCTCCCTCAAGGCTTTTCATTGTTGACCAGATTTACAATTAGACTCTGTCCATATGATTCCATGAGAGTCACACACAAAGTAGAGAAATGTAATTGGTCAGTAGGTAATTTACTTTGGAAAGCATGTTGAATCAATATTTTTTCCCTTTCTCTCCCTTTGAGTTATTTGGCTTTTTCCTTTATTGACACAAAAGTGAGGGAAACAATTTAATGATAAGAGGGAAATTAGCCTGATATGAGAAAATATGCTAAGAGCAGCAAGAGATATTTTTATATATCACTTAAAAGGTGTTAATATTAGTTAAATACAGTTTTGAAAAAAAGGCATTAGACTTTGCACGTCTATGTAATTATTAATAATGCCATCTCTACTATTCTTATAAATAAAAGACATTACTGTTGTTTCTACTTTTCTGCCTAAAACTAAGGGAGAAAGACATTGTGGTGGTTTAGAGCAGTATGCAGAAAAAACAAGTTCTTAATAACCCATGCCTGTGAGTGTGAATCCATTGTAAGAAAGACCTTTTGATGAGGTTACTTCAGTTAAGGTGTGGCCTACCTTAATCAGAATAAGGCACAATCCTATTTATGGAGTCCTTTATAAGCAGAATGAAATTTGGACAGAGAGAGAGAAAGGAACAGAAGCAAGAAGCTGAAATTCATTGTTACCTGGAGGAGAAAAGAGTCCAGGAGAGGCCACCATGTACATCATTATGAGACAAAGGAGCCAAGGACCAAGGATTGCTGGCAGCCAGCATCACAAAGGCAGTCCTCTGGAAGAAAACATTGCCATGATGATGATGGCTTAATTTGGAGTTTCTTCTAGCCTCACAGACCATGAGCTAATAAATTTCCATTATTAAAGTTGAACTGTTGTGTGGTATTTGTTTGAGAAGCCAAGGAAACCAAGACAGATTTGGGTACCAGGAAAGTAGAGTACTGCTATTGCAAATACCAAAAAATGTGGAAATGGCTTTGAAATTGGGTAATAGGTAGAAATGGGAAGAATTGTGAGTAGCTTGATAGAAAATACCTAGCTTTCTTTAAAGAGACTGTTGGTAGAAATATGGATACTAATGGTCCTTCCTATGAGGCCTTAGTCAGAAATGATGAAATACACTATCAGAAACTAAAGGAAAGGCAATCCTTGTTTTAAAGTGACAGAGAATTTGGCAAAATTGAATTCTGATGTCAGATAGAAGGCAAAACTTGAAAGCTATGAAGTTGGATATTTGAGCAGATTTCCCAGCTAAGTGTGGAAAGTGCAACCTGGTTTCTCCTTGTGGTTTATAGCAAAATGTGAGAGGAAAAGGATAAGCTGAAAACTTAATTCTCGGATACAAAGTAACCAGAAATGGATAGATTGGAAAATTCTGAGCAGATAATGTACTCTGAGACTAGGGCCAGACCTCCCTGAGTTTCCACAAAGCAAGTTCTGCAAGAAATAGTTTCTGGAAGGTTTAACTGAACATGGAATCAGTCAGCCATTTCAGGGGAAGGCAGGATTGGGAATGAATTTATATAGGAAAGTGCTTTTGTCTGATAGTATGGACCCCTGTGAACTATACACAAATTCAGCATGTTTTATGTGAAATTTGTATGAACAGATACACTGCCAGCCTGAACAGAAAGGGACAGAAAAGGGACAGATTGTAGGAAGAATGACTTCAAGGGCAGAACCATGGAAGCTGAGATCTAGACTGAAGACTTATCATCAGGTCATGAGTGGGCCCAACCATGTCCATGGAAAGAGTGGGCCTTCTGCCCCACTGTTCAGGAAGAGTATTGCCACTCAAGTGCTCAGAGAGGGTGGGGCCTGTGCCCGGAGGTGTTCAGAGAGACTGGCTGCCATGCCAATTCACAGAAAGGGTGGAATCTTCACCCCAGTGTTGGGAGGCTCGTGCCCACTCCACAAATACTTGGAATGGGTTGGGCTGCCATTCCATCAGGCCTGAAGAACAGTACATGGATACATATATGACCCTCAGTTCTTGAAGTCTAATGGAGTTTGCTCTTCTGGGTTTCAGAATTGTTTGGGATCCATAATCTCTGTTTTCCTACCAATTTCTCCCTATTGGAGTGAAAATATCAGTCCTATGTCTGTCCCTTTATTTTGTATTGGAAGCAGATACCTTGTTCTTTAGGTTTCACAGGTCTACAGAGAGAGAAATTGTGCCACAGAACAGACCACACCCAGAAGGTGGAGTGCAATGGTTTGGAACTATATGTAACCCCCTCCCCCCCAAAAAAAAAACAACAACATATTTTTGGACTTAATCCTTGCTTGGGGCTATGGACCTATTTAAATAAGGCCTTTTGATGAGATTACTTCAGTTAAGGTATGGCCCACCTCAATCAGGATGGGTCTTAATCCCATTATTAGTGTCCCTTATAAGTGGAAGGAAATTCAGACAGAGGAAGAGAAAGCTACTGGAATCAAGAAGCTGAAATTCAATGGAAACTGGAGGAGAACAGAGAGGCCACCATTGCATTTCCTTGTGACAGAGGAGCCAATGACCAAGGATTGCCAACAGCCAGCCACAGAAAGCTAGTTCTCAGGAAGAAAGCATCACTCTGATGACACCTTGATTTGCACTAAAATCATGATTTTAGCCTCAAAATCATGAGCTGATGAATTCTCATTGTTTAAGTTGACCCACTGCATGTTATTTTCTTGAGCAGCCAAAGTAACTAAAACAGACATTTTAGGAAGTTACTAGGAAAGCAATGAAAATGAAAAAGGAGGCAATAATAGTTGATATGATGGAATATAAAGAAAATACAGGGATTTTAATATTTAATTAAGATAATGTTATGCTGATGGGACCCTTATTAGCATATTTAGGTAGACCAAAGCAAATAACATCTGCTAACTCAATGTTATTTCTAAAGTAATAATTTATGTACATGTTTATTTTAAAGTTAGATTGATAGTTTTCCTTTCCTTGAAGAAAAAGATTGGCTCAGGAATATTGAAGCAAAATTTCAGCATTCCAGGTTTGGGGATTGGAGAGAAGAACAGCTGGCTTTGCATCTCCTTTGCCTCTGTCCTCCTTTAGTGATGGACATTGTTAAATGGTGACGCAATGGTGCAGGTGCACATAAGTTATCCAGTCTCTGCATTTAGGGCATCCTTTGCTTTTATGTGGCCCCAAGAGGCTTATATATGTCATTTCACAGGCTGTGTTCAGTCAGTGAAAATGTTCAAACACTAAGAGTAGATGGCCTAATCTATCAAATGTATTAGTTAAATTAAAATGCATATTAAAAGGAGAGTAGTGGTGAGGAAATGGAAGTACTAGGATGAGTTGTCAAGATGAGATTATGCTGTGTTCTCCTTTTCTAGGGATATTTTAAAAGCTGCAAATGTGTGTTTCTAAAAACTCCAAAGGTAATTCTCAGTATAGTTTTACTATACTGAGGATTATTCAGAATACTCTTCAATGCCTCCCTTAAGCCTATTTTTACCTATTAATTTATCTGGGATACTCTGTCCTTTAGCTTTGTCCACATATTATGACATGATATCTTTATAATGAGAGTATGAGAGAGACCCATTGCAGTAAAAGATATATGCTTTCAATATGTTTTTAGACAGCTATCAAAGTATCATCAGATATGGTTTATCTTGGTGAATGAAAGTTTGAATGGAAAATTAAGCTTCCATACTAACTGTAGAAGTAGATTGGATCATTTTGTTCTTTAATGTCACACTTCACTGGGTACACATCAAAGAACAGTGAATCATGCTTAAAACAAGCAGTCTTTACTTTAATGACAGCAGATAATGCAGCAGAGGTGAGTAATAAGTGTTAGCAATCTTAACTTTCTCTTGCGGTTCTTTCTCCTAGGTGCCTGATGAACAATTTAAAAAGTATGTATGCTATTTTTTAGATTGGAACCTGGGATCCAGCCAGTGGACTGAATATGACAGAAAGTCAAAAGGGAAAGCCAGCCAACATCACAGATTCCTTATCCAATCGTTCTTTGATTGTTACCACCATTTTGGTAAGTAATTATTTTTCCATTCTTTCTAGATAAATGTATATATACATGGAATTATATAGAAAAAGTACATTGAAATTGTAACAGTAATGAACAGAATATAATGCATATTACAGTTATTTAGCAATTACTATATAATGGATGAGTCAATATTAGTTTAGTCACAATTTTATTTTGTCAGTATTAAATGATATAAATCATTAATGTGTGCTGCTTATGTTGATTAATAATAAAGAATCATATATTACTGGAAATCTTTACATTTCTACCAAAATAGTTGCTACCAAAAGATCTTCATTGTCAAGATTTGAAAAATACATGGACATGTCCACTATATACATGTAGTTAAGTGAGGAAATGAATGTGGGCTTTGCTTCTGCTTTCATTTCCTACAAACATATCTTAGGGGTCATGACATTTATTTTTCAGGATTTTTTTTCCCATTGTAATTATGTTTTAACCTTACTTTCACTTTAAATGTTTTATCATGCAGAATCATTTTCCTTTACTTATCTCCCTAATGAAGTCAAATAAGTGCCTTTTTAACGCCAGAGGTATTTTCAACATCAACAAAATTAAATTAATAATGATAAGCTAGACATTTTTACTTCTCTTGTAATTATGTATTTTAATTAGGTCACACAGTAATGTTCACTTATGCCTACCATGCCATTTGAAGATGGAAATTTCAATTTTAGGATAAGCAATGATCCCTTATATTATTCAGTCAGTACTTTCTCCCTACAGAATAAGCTAGTTCAATGCCAGTTCTTATGTCTCTCCAGACAGACAGTAAGAATGTGAGATTAATGTCCAGAACAAACTACCACATGCTTTCAGCATTTATATTAGTTGTAAATTTGATTTATAGTGACAAATCAAGCCAGGATGAATTCATATCCTTGTCCTTTTAGTCCAAACAAGGGAGGTCAGATCTGTTGGCATGTTAGGTTAAAGACTCTTGATGATGAATCAAAGCTGGGTGATCAGAATTAGTGATGGGAGCTAATTTTTTTTCTTTGTTAAGGAAATTGTGGGTATACAGATGGTCATTCCTATAACACAGAATTCCCATACACCAGCCCATCAACAACACCTTAAAGTGGAGTGGAACTTTTGTTACAATTGATGATAGAATATTTTTATAATTCTACTGTTCACTATTAATATGATTCACTTTTTTTTTGGGGGGGGGGTGATGGTGCATAGACCAGGAATCAAGCCCGGGTCCCCCATATGGCAGGTGATAATTCTACAACTCAAATACCCTTGCATCTCCAGGAGTAAACAATTTTTAAATGGTTAACATTTTTTAGTTCTGAACTAAAGTTTTTGATACCATACAATTTGGAGATTTATGGATTTTCAACTGTAAGTCTAGATTAAAGCACAGGTCTCTTCATGCCTTTTTCATAATACTGCAATTCTCTGTGTTACCTATGTGGTCCTTAGTTTGAAGTCCAGTTGTTAAAATTCCCTTGCTTTTTGGTGTTTATTATAACTAATGGTATTAAAGTATAAATTTTAGAATCATGTTTTCATTTATGATGATTTCCTTTATTACATGGTATTTCAGTTTGTTAAAAGCTACTGGAATTGCAATATACCAGAAATGGGTTGGTTTTTATAAGGGAAATTTATTAAATTGCAATTTTACAGTTCTGAGGCCATAAAAATGTCCAAACTAAGGCATCCAGAAAAAGATACTGTAACTCATGACAGGGCCAATGAGGTTCAGGGTTTCTCTGTCAGCTGGGTATATGGTGAAATCTGCTAGCTTTCTCTCTTGGCTTCTCATTGAACTGCTTTCCTGGTGGTGTTTTCTTTCTATATTTCCAAATGTCTCTGTCTGTGTCAGCTCTGAAGCTTTTTCCAAAATGTCTCCCTCTTAAAGGACTCCAGGAGGCAGATTAAGATTCACCTTGAATGGGTGGAGATACATCTCCACAGAAACCACCTAATCAATCAAAAGGTCCCACCCACAATTGGGTGGGTTATGTATCCAAGGAAATAACTTAATAAAAAGACCCCACCCTACAGGATTGAATCAGGATTAAAGAAAATCACTTTTCTGAGGTACACAATAGTTTTAAACTGGCACACATGGTGATTGTGAAAATATGAATAACTGCCAAAAAATAAAAATAATAATTCTTAAAGAGAGAGATCTTTACCTTTCCTTCTACTGCTATGGATCCACTAGTAGGGGGAAATATCAGGTGACTGGATGTTTATATGGGGGATACCTATTTTTCCCTTGTGTTCTTGATTTTCTATAGACTTTCAGTCCTATCTAAGTATGTTAAGTGTTTCCTACTGTGGACCTCCGGTACAGTAATTGATTTTTCTCAATCAAAAGGTTACAAACATTTAAATGCCACTACATGTTCTTTTCCTTGACTACTAGTAGCACTTTAGTATGCAAATGACTATGCATTTGGGTACTTTCTCTAAAAATCATTTATTCTCAAGAAGTTTCATTCTTCCCAGTTACTCTATGAATTTAACAAATGCTTGCACCTGCAACTTAGTGTTATTTTTTTATTTCCCCAGCACTGTGTGGAAGGCTGAGTATTTCAGTTTCTATCCCATTTACTTGCTTAGGCTTGTAAAGTTTTGTTGTCACAGCCCACAGATAGAGAAGGCTTATCTTGTAGCAAGCTCCCAAGGACAATGGAAAGATTCATAGCACAAAAGAGAGACGTGACTGGATCGTTCCCTAGATAGTTCTGCAGCTTCTTCTATAATATCAACAAAAGCAGATTTCTAAGTCTTCAAATATGTTGCTGCAATGAGTTCTCCCTCTAATACTTCTCTTTCAATGGTCACAGAAGGACTGTCAAACACGTAGTACCTCTTAGCTGATAGCATCTGGGCTTAGAAACCCGGACACTGCAGCTTTACAAAGATTTTCATTCTTAGCAACCCCTACACCATATGTAAGCAGTTTGAAACATCTATTGTAGATATAATAAGACCAAACTAATTTAAGGAAGTTATAGTGGATATATATATGTACAAGTACTATTTCAGTGTTAACACCTGAGATGAGATAGTCTCATTCAAACGAAAAGTGTTCTCACACCCCATTAGTGTAAGCAGCTTATTCAAACAGCTGCTGAATCTTTTCTCACCATATTTTTTATTCTGTTTCAGGGATCCTGCTGGCACTGCATTACTCTCTTTCACTCTTTTCTCATTGCTCATTTATATTATTTCATATAGTTTCTTATATTCTCACAGAGCTCTAGGTCAGCTAAGTAAACATAAAACCTATGACGGTATCATAGAGAAAAAGAAGTTTAAGCTAAATGTGAAATTAGTCATTATTATTTTTTAATCCTAGGACCCTCAATCTTTAAAGCCTTTGTATGTGATCAGAATTTATTTATTTATTTATTTATTTTAACTTTTTTTTTAGTTGATAATATAATACCTATACAAAGCAAAGAAAGAAAAAAGCAACAGTTTTCAAAGCACTCTTCAACGAGTAGTTATAAGACAGATCCCAGAGTTTGTCAAGGGCTACCATACCATCCTCTCAGACTTGTCCTTCTAGCTGCTTCAGAATATAGGAGGCTAGAAGGAATATTTTTTTTATTACCACAATCGACGTTTTTTTCTTTTTTGTGAAAAATAACATATATTCAAGAAAGCAATAAATTACAAAGCACAGAACAACAATTAGTTGTAGGACAGACTTCAGAGTTTGGTATGTTACAACAGAATTTATTTTTAATTACATGCACATATATTCCACCTCCTTCATTCCTCTTTATTTAATCTACTTTAAAATTGTAAGGAAAATATAGAGTCTTAAATATTTTCATTTTCTGTCATTTTATGGTTTTGATTGCCAACATTATTGTCAATACGTTAATTTTATTTAAGACTAATTTATTATGGACAATCTACAAAGTATGGTATAGAATGAACAATAGAGAAAAATAAGTTCTTGGTCCATCTTAACTACTAGCAAATCACATGGAAATATAACAGTTTTTGCTTCAGCTTTCTTATTTTTAAGGTGTTAGGACAATAGTACCATGTAAAATGTCTGGAATCAAACTCAGTGCACCTCAAACTTTCTTTTGTTTAATTCAAGTCTCAACACGCCACACTGTTTCTCCTATATTTCTAATCTCGTTTATGGTTCTCATATCTTTCTATTTACTCAGCCCAAAGCTTTGTCTTTTTAGACACTTCTGTTGCTTTAAATCCCATATTCACAATTCAGATACCATTTAGTGCAGAAGAAAGAATGAATGGGCTATTCCAAAGAAATTTAACCAAGAAGTTAGCCAAGTAACACTTCGAACAAGTGAGATAAACTTTGTTTGTGGACACCATGGAATGGGAAATGACCGAGTCTGATTTGAGAGGCACTGTGGTGATAGGAAAGAAATGGCATCTTTGAAATATCAGGAATGAGATTTCTTGGGGATATATTAGATCTGAGTCAAAAACAATTGAGAAATATGGATGAGGTCTTCAAGATTAAAGACAGAAGAGGCAGAGGTGTTAACTATCACCACAGGGTATGATAAAGATGTTGGGAAGGGAAATAATGAGCTCTATTTAGTCATGTATGAGTGGAGATGTTGGCAATAACATTTGTGTAGTCAAATCTTGATTATTCATGAAATGGGATAACTAATTAGATTCAGAGAAGAAATGCAGTTTGGAGATTAGCTAGTAAGTGCAGACCCCTTTCCCATCAAGTATTTTGTAAGAACAGTGATGAAATGCCATATTGATTGATTTGAGCTTTAGCTTTTTTTTCCTCCTTTTTTCCTTTCTTTTACTGTGTATTATGCTAATAACTAGTGGTCAAATTACATATATCAATAGAAAGACAGTAACAACCAGTCTCCCCTATCAATTTATAGTTTATTCAAGTGGAGGAGTTTAATTGCATACTAGTCTACTTTAAAACATATGAGTCTTTTCTTCACACAAGAATGACTGATAGTCACTACACCAAGTCTTCCTTTAAACCCTTATCCCTCTGACATCAGCATGTACCTTTCCTGAAATGTTGGCAAGCAACACAATTTGCAGGACTTGCTCTTTTTCTTGAAAGTTAAGTTCCAGCACATTACACAGTCATGGTTTCTATAAGATTCACTATACTATCAGGTGATTAAATTGCATTTTATGGGGAAAGAACTTCTTTCCATCTGCTAGCAGCTTTTTTAGAGATGAAAGTAAAAGTAAATTTTTTTCTTAGAATGGTAATTATGGCCAGTAAAAACTTAGATGTTTTTGAACATTATGGAAATTCTCTGAAGTTATTCTGAAAGGAGGTAAACACAGTTTACAACAATTAAGAATATAATGCTTTTGCCTGCAGTAGTTTACTAAAGGTTTTGTTTGTGCGCATGTGAGTGTGAGACAATCAGCCTTAAAAAAAATGCCTTTGCTTATTTAGCTTGGAGATAAAGAGAAAATCAGAGAGAGAGAGAGAGAGAGAGAGAGAGAGAGAGAGAGAGAGAGAGAGAGAGGGAGAGAGAGAGAGAGAGAGAGAGAGAGAGAGAGAGAAGAAAGGAAGGCAGGCAGGCTTTCTTGGTTGCCTCAAAATGTACTTAACATTGGAAAAATATAAAAGATAAGTAAGAGACATGGTTTATTAAAACTTATTAAAGTAAAACATTGCCCTATATCGCTGCTACACTATTTTATTGTAACCTTTAAAGCATAAGCTTCAGATCATGACAGTTATTAATTCTCTATCCAGGAAGCTCACATGAAAATGGCTTTTTAAGAGTATTTGAGAGATCAAAATGAGGTCTGTTTTCAGCCATGAGAACAATTATATGAACCTTTGTGGAGACTCATCAGCAGGTTTTGATCTTCACAGTCATCCTTCATATAGCCTTTTTTTGAAAACATTAAGTTGCTTTGAAGGTTTCTGCTAAGGTTTTCACTTTTTCTTTCTGTTATTCTCACTTCCAGTTGTGATAACCTCTGGTACAACATAGGCTTCTGACATGAATGCTAACTAGGGATTTCAGACTTTAAGAGTCATGGTGAATAGAACAGAATTGAAATACCAAGACTCAATCGGAACACCTTTCTTAGGACTAGAGAGTAAAAACACAATGCTTGTTGGAACAGCAGAGCCTGATAAAGTAAATGACACAGTAAGGTCCTGTTAATAGAGTAATAAATCAGATATGTTATTATCACTTATGCTTATTACTTTTTGTTCTTTTGGGTCATATTTTGTGTTTGTGGATTCAAATTTTTTTTCTACATGTCCGATTAAGTTTCTATGTATGTTTTTCAGCATCATTTCAAGGTACAGTGAATCATTACAACAGTTAAACTTGTTAGTTAATAATTCCCTTAAATATGTTTCCTTTGCATATTTGGAATAAAAGTTTTGTTAACTACATTTATGAATTTACTTGCTATGTTCTAAATCAATCTATATGACATGGAGTTGTTTGTTTTACATTAGGTTAAATAGAGAAACTCCATAATATTTCCATTTTACTAGAAAATGTTCTTCTATAACTTTTATATTTTTATTTTATGATTATAGCCTTTTTAACTTTATTACTTCTTTTTGAGTAAATTTTATGTTATGCATTGATATATATCAAGGTTTTCAAAATTTTTAGCAAAGATTTCACATAGCATCACCATGTAAAGTTTATGTCTGCCTGCTGAGCTTCTTTCTCCTTTTTCGTAATTAGGTCAATTAAGAGATCTTATATTACTATGGCTTTTACAAAAAAAGTGCTTGCAATGTATTGATTTTTTTTCTTTCCTAATTTCTAATTCACTATTATTTGTAATCCCTTAACATTTATGAAAGTTCCTTAATTTAGCTTAGAAAAAATCACTGAGGACTACTTAGGGTGGCTAAAATATAATTTAGATAAGTGATGGCATTTTGATATTAAAAGTGAAAAAAAAGCAAGCTTGAAATCATCCAGAGGTCCTAGATAGGACATGAAATCATAAAACCAAATTATTATTGATCTTTGCAAATGTTAATGATACTGGATTCTCATTAAGTCTCATCAGGTTTAAAAATACTATTTTAATTAATACAAAGAAATGACTTTTAAATCAATCATTTATTACATAGTTATTTTTACAACTAAATTTCTATTTGGAATAATTTATAAAAATATGATTAACACGTGTAATTTTTATTTTATACTGTAGATAAATATTACATTCTTTTCTTTTAAAAATCCTCTTCGGATTATGACAATTTCACTCTGACTGGTCCAGTCACCCAAAAACTGGCCATTTAAGAATAAAGGCTTTAAAAAAATTATGATTTCTCATTTGGTAGCCACCATAAGAAATATTTCCAAGAATTTTTCTTAAATAAGAGAACATATATTTTTGAAGCAATTTTTTTTTAAAACATAAGACCAACCAACCATTTTCAGAGGAAACAAATGCAAATTGTTTATAATTTGGAGCATGGAAATATTGGCTCGCCATTCTGCTTTAAGGTGGTTGACCGTGGCTTATGTCCTCCCTTGGCAGATGGCTTAGGGTCCCTCTGCCAGTTTGCAAAGAGAGGACCAGGTCTGGATGGTTATTTTAGAATATCTGCCTGTGTTGTTCCCAAGTCAGATCTGAAGAAAAAGAGGCTGAAGAAACGAAACAAAAATTTCCCTCCATTAGTAATCTGTTTTTGTTCAAACATGAACTTTATTATTAGATTTTTATCTTTAATCTACTTTCAATACTAGTGCTTTTATTTAATTAACAAATTCTGGTTATAGTTTTATGGTATTTATAAAATCTGAAATCAAAATACTAAATGGATGTCCATATTACAACTATCTTGTTAACATTGCAAAAAATATGCTTCTTCTTAACTTTCCAATAAAATTGTCATGAAGATTCAGAAAAAACAAAACAGCAACAAAAACTTAGCAATATTATAAACTAAAGTTAAAAGAAAATCATGTATCAAAATTGAGAGTTTCCATCAAATAGTTTAGCGGGATAGGTTTCTGATTATTTTCTAAAATAGGATTTTATAGTCCCTGCTTGTGAATTCAAACAATGTGATTTTGTGTTTTTATGACATAAGTACAGGAGAATCCTTTATTTTCTAATGCTTCTTTTATCTTGAGCCACTTTGTGGACTTCTTCCCATTTTTAAAGTATTCTACAATTAATTTTGGGGGTTGTCTAGATAATCATACATTATCTAAATAGCAATGATTTTGTCTCATCTTTTGCTCATTTTTACTTAATTTTGGCTATTTTATTTTTATTTGCGTTTAGTTAGAACTTCACTGAGTCTGTTTTTCTTCTTTTATGGTATTTGCCTACTTTATTTTTAACTTCTCTAGTAGATTTATGCTCAAGAAGATCTTGTATTCCTAGTTTTCCAATAAATTATTTTTCATGATTGGACAATATTATTGAATACTTTGCTTATCTATAGAGATTATTATTCATTTACAAATTGTACTTATTGATTTGATAAATATATTAATGAATTTCCTAATAGTAAAAATACTTGCATTCCAGGAAAAAGGTTGCTGTTAATTATAGTAGAAAATTCTTCTAATGGGGTGTCATGTTTAGTTTACTATGTAGTGTTAAGGTATGTTTATAGTAAATGCTCCATATTTATGGCTTTTAACCAGTTTGTTAGTCTTTGTTGTTTTTACATCGGTGTTATGTTAGCTTAATTAAAAAATCAAGGATCTTTTCCTCCAGGACTTACTATGTTCTAAATCAATCTATATGACATGGAGTTGTTTGTTTTACATTAGGTTAACTAGAGAAACTCCATAATATTTCCATTTTTACTAGAAAATGTTCTTCAATAACTTTTATAATTTTTATTTTATGATTATTGCCTTTTCAACTTTATTACTTCTTTTTGAGTAAATTTTATGTTATGCATTGATATATATCAAGGTTTTCAAAATTTTTAGCAAAGATTTTCACATAGCATCGCCATATAAATTTTATGTCTGCCTGCTGAGCCTGTTTCTCCTTTTTCGTAAATTAGGTCAATTACAAGATCTTATATTACTATGACTTTTACAAAAAAAGTACTTACTGATGTCTGACATTAGTATAATTACCCCCAGTATTTCCTAGTTGTTGTTTTCATGAAATATCTTTTTCCAGTCTTTCACTTTCAACTTATTTTTGTCCTTGGGTCTAAAGTGAGCCTCTTGTTGACAGCATATGAATGCATCCTGTTTTTTAATCCATTCTGCTAGTTAATGTCTCTTAATAGAAAAGTTTAACACATTAACGTTTAATGTTATTATTGTGAAGGCAGTACTTCTAACATTTTGTCTTTTGGATTTTCTATGTCTTTTGGATTTTGTACGTCATATCTTATTTTTTTATCTCTTTCTTTCTGTCTTCCCGATAGACTTCATTTCTACACTGACCTCTAAGCATCTCTTTCTAGTCTTTTCCTGTCTATGGGCACATCTTTTGTTCATGAACTCTCTTAGTGTCTGTTATTCTGAAAATATTTTAAATTCTCTCACTTTGAAGGACAATTTTGCCAAATAAAGAATTCTTGGTCAACAATTTTTCTCTTTCATTATCTTCAGTATATCATACCACTGCCTTCTTGCTTCCATGCTTTCAGCTGAGAAATCCACGTGGTCATACTGAGCTTCCCTTGTATGTGATAGATTACTTTTCTCTTGTACTTTCTGAATTCTCTCTTTGTGTCTGACATTTGACAATATCATTAGTAAATATCTCACAGTAGCTCTACTAGGATCCATTCTGTTTGGGATGAGCTGTACTTCTTGGATCTATAAGAGTTGGGAAATTTTCAGTGATTATTTTTTCTACCCCTTTTCTGTCTCTTTTTCTTGAACACTCATAACATGTATATTTGTGCTCTTCATGTTGTTATTCAAGACCCTGAGATCTTATTCATATTTTTCCATTTGTTTTCCTATCCCTTCTTTCATGTGTAGGATTTCAGATATCCTGTCCTCTAGTTCACTCATCCTTTCTTCTACCTCTTCAAATCTGCTGTTGCTTGTCTCCATTTTGTTTTTCGTCTCTTCTGTTGTGCCTTTCATTCCCGTAAGTCTGTGTTTTTTCAGCCTTTTAGTTTTTCTCTGTTTGCCCAATGTCATCTTTAAATCCTTCATCTCTTGCCATATCTTCCCTCTAACTCATTTTTAAATTTTTTATGTGATTTTGCATGTCTATTTGAACATCCTTAATTATTGTTTCAACTGTATCTCATTTGAAATGTTAGTTTGTTCCTTTGACTGGGCCATATCTCCCTTTTTCCTAGTATAACTTGTAAATTTTTGCTGTTGTCTAGGTCTTTTTCACTCTTTTACCTAGGGTTTTTTCTTGTTGGTGGATATTGTTCTCTGTTCTTTGGTGTTCAGTTTAACTTATTCTAGACCTCTAGCATAGCTTCTGCTCATCCGATTAGAATTTTTCAGCCCCACTTCCTCTCTGCTGGGATTAAAACCACAGTTGGAGTTTGACTGAACTACCTTCCCTTCCTCCCATTAGAGACTACTTAAATATACACTCTTTAGGGAATTATCTCCTTCACCTGACTAGTTTAATTTGTCTCTCAGACATAACTAAATTCCACTTTTTCCTGGGGCAGTACTGAAGCCTGAGGATGCTGGCAGTTCTATCTAATGGGCTGTTAGGAAGCAACTAAAAAAAATGAAGGAAAAAAAGTCCTTTTCAAAACCCATGTCTGGCCCCCCAGCTTGCCAATCAAGAGCCGGAATTGGTACCTGGCTCTATGTGCCCCTTTTCCAGTATTTTGAGCTCATCCAATTCAAAAGACCTCTCCTTTTTTTTTTTTTAGCCCTACCCCCTCTCTGCTGGGGAGAAGTCGCCAGTTTCCTTTCATGCTTACTTCAGGTTTATCTGTTTGGAGCTTGTATTCACCTGTCCAAATTTGTTAATTCTACAGTTGGAACTCAGTTTAGCCACTTTACTTGATGCAAGTAAAAAGAGCTTCTTTTTCTCTCAGGGAACCGATTCCCTTTCAGCCTGCAGTGTCAGTGGGGGAAGGGTGCCAATCTCCATGTGTCATGGTCAGGTTCACATGTCAGCTTGGCCAAGTGGTGGTGCCTGGTCATCTGGTCGGGCAAGTGCTGGCCTGTCTGTTTCTTTGAGGACTTAAATCATGATCGCATTAGCTGCACCCACCACTGATTACATTTGTAATCAGTTAAGGGGAATGTCCTCTGCAATGAGTGATGCTTAATCTAATCAATGGACAGCTTTTAAGGAGGATTCAGAAAAGACAGTCACTTTTCTTGCTTCAGCTGGCAAGCCTCTCTGTGGAGTTCACCCAGACCCTTCATGAGAGTCATCAGCTTCACAGATTTTGGAATCTTCCATTCCCACAGTTGTTCAGCCAGCCTCTCCTGAGAGTTCATTGAGGACCTTCATTGGAGTTACCAGAATGTGGCCTGCCATACAGACCTTGGAGTCTACATTCCCACAGTTACATGAGACACCTTTATAAATTTTATATCTATGGATATCCCCTGCTGATTCTGTTTATCTAGAGAACCCTAGCTTGTACACCATGGCTTGGAAGACTTACAGTTCTGTGTGGGATCTCAGCCATTCTAAAATGGTGTACAGTGTGTGTCTTGTCACAGATGTCCCCCCAAAAGTTGTTTCAGATGGCTCTTGGGCTATTTACTAGCTGCCCTGGAGGACTAACTAAATTCCATACCTCACAATACTGCCTCACCCCTCAGCATTTCCAAATATTTTAAATTACAGAATGCTTTCTTGAAAGTAAAACTTACAGAATCATGTTCTAGAAGAATATACTGTGGGAAACACTAGGTTAGATGATATCAACTTTAAAGCCCTCATTGATTTTTACATATATATGAAAATCCATGAACTTCCTTCCCCACTAATTATCAGTAGAGGAGTAGACAGCTTCTATGATGAGTTGACATTTGTATGTGGATTTAATCTTTAATTTAAAAACATTTTGAATAAAATCTGTAGATGTAAGGAACAACTTGGAGTCAGAAAATCTAGGTTCAAATCCTGAGTCTGCCTTTTACTAGCCAATTTACCTTGAGCACATTCCTATAACATTAAAATGGGATGACAATATTGGTACCTTGGAGTTTCTCTGTATTATAATAATTTATAAAATATATAACATAGCCTGTAGCAGAAAATTATCAGTAAATGATAATTATTGATGGGAAAGATGTAATCTGAAAATTAAGAGGCAATAAATCATGCTCTTATATCTCCCAAAGCTTACTAACACATTTATTGGCATCTTCCTCTTATGATAGATTATTTCATTTCTTCCATCCATGTCCCAGTGAAATTTTTCTCAATATAATTTCTTAATTGATTTCTCTTGCATGATGAAAAAAAAAACTACCACTTTGTTTGGTTTATCTCATTCCTAGTCATTCTACAGTACACTTTTCTGTTGGCTTTTCCTCTGGGATGATTTTTTTCTGACAGCTTTGGAAAACTCTTTACTTCCTTTTCTCTGGAACCTAATGATCACTTTATACAATTTATTCCTTAGGTATTTACATGCAAACTTATATTATTAGTTTTCATTTTTCTATGAAACTGCTCTATTCTCAACTAGTTTAAAAAGTGCTAAGAGAAACAACTCTCTCTTTAATCAGGATATTTTATTTTATGTGCTAGGTATGCAATAGACATTTGTGAATCTATTGATTGCAAAGGGAAGCAGCTGAAAACTAAACTCACCAAGCACTTTTGAAAAAAGTACTTTTA
This sequence comes from Tamandua tetradactyla, assembly GCF_023851605.1. Lineage (NCBI taxonomy): Eukaryota > Metazoa > Chordata > Mammalia > Pilosa > Myrmecophagidae > Tamandua > Tamandua tetradactyla. The sequence continues at coordinate 159,565,134 of NC_135331.1, forward strand.
GTAGATATATGCTGCTAACCTATTGATCATTGATTAATAATACTCATTGTCCAGGTATTTTTCATAGGATTGTTTCAGATTAATATTCAGAGACATTGAAGAAGCCTCAATATCTGATCAAATTTTGGGTGAGGATGGGAAGAAAGACCATATTCATTTATTGATCCTAATTTTTGTTCTTTCATTCTGTTTCCACTGTTAGAGGCTAGCCAACATTAAATCCTGTCTAGGACCAGGGCCTCGAAACTCATATTGTTGCACTGAATTAAAAGAAGTAAAATATGAATAATTGAAAGCTCCACTTTTTCAGTAGTTTGTCAAATCATGTCTTCCTCCCTTCGGTTTGGTACATCCCAACATATATTCAGATGTACTTAGTGTCTCAATAGTGAGGAAATACCTAAAAGAAGAATATTGGACAAAATATTCCCAATTTAATTTCTTATAACAAAATTGGTTTCAGTGTCTTAAGAAAAAGAATGCCATTCTAAGCAAGATATGTATTCAAACAATAAAAAAGATGGATAAATTTGGGTCTCAGAAATTAAGAATATATCTATGGCAATGAGCACCCATAGCAAAGTAAAAGAATAAACAAAAAATTGATAAAAGATTTGCAAAACAAATGAAAGAATACAAATGGTTTCCTTAATATATAAATAACTATTTTTAAAAGCTGGAAAGAAAAAAGCAAATGACCCAAAAGAAAAATAGAGAAAGAACTAGATCGCAATTTAAAAAATTCCCAATAAAAGAAATACAAATGGAAATATAAATGTGATGATAGTTAAGTTGACTCAAAATAAAAGAGAGGAAACCAATATCACACAATCAGTTGATGATATCCAAGATTAGAGATGATATGGAAAAACAAACTCTTATTTATTGTTGGTGGGAGTTAAAACTTATAAATGTTTGGAAAACAAATGGAAAATGCATATTAATAATTTAAATTCATATTTACTCTGACCAGATTATTCCACTAGGAATTTATTCTCAGGTATATTTATACAGGCACAAAATTATATACAGAAAAATGCTTTTACATGAATGGTTCTATAATGAAAAACAGTTTGGAATGATGTCATGATAAAAAGACAGTTTAAATGGCAACAATATAGCACTAATTAAACAAATGGTAGACGCATATCACTAAATTCTATGAAGCGATTAGGTAGATAAATAGAGATAGACATAGATGTAAATGTAGGCTTAGACTGATATAAGGTATATTTTTGAGCTATACACACACAAACATACACACTTTTCTTTTGAGTGAAAATATACTGTGAAGCAATATATTACAATTCCTTCTGGTTAAATAATTTTTGAAGGGTGTCTGTGTGTGAGTACAGAAATAACTAGGAGAAATCATAAGACCATAAATAGCAATTATACTCAGAATCTCTGAGTTGAGAAAGTATATTGGTGCCATTTTCCAACTGCATGTGCTCAATTCATGTCTTTTTTATCAAATTTTGGTTACTTTTGCAATATTTCAAACTTTTTCATTATTGTTATATTGATTATAGTGATCTCTATTCAGTGACCTTTAAGTTACTATTGTATTTATTTTGGACTGTCACAGACTATGCCCATATAAAATGGAAAACTTAATTGATAAATGTTATGTGTGTTGTGATTGCTCCACCAACTGGCATTCCCCTGTCTCTCTTCTTCTTCTTTGGCCTTCCTATTTCCTGAGACATAACTATATTGAAGTTAGGCCAATTAATAAGCAATCAATGGCCTTTAAGCATTCAAGTGAAAATTAGAATCACACATCTATCACTTTAAATCAAAAGCTAGAAATGATTAAGCTTAGTGAGGAAAGCATGCCAAAAGGTAAGCTAGACCAAGTTAGCTTCTTGAACCAATTAGCCAAGTCGTGAATGCAATGAAAAAGTTCTTAAGAAAAGAAAATTGAAAGTGATACTCCAGTGAACACATGAATGATAAGAAAGCAAAATAGCCTTATTGCTAACACAGAGAAAGTTTTGGTGATCTGAATAGATCAAATCAGTCACAAAATTCCCTTAAACTAGAGCTTAATCCAGAGCAAGGTCCTAACTCTCTTCAATTATATGAACACTGAGAGAAGTGAGAAAGCTACAGAAGAATAGTTTGAAACTAACAGTGGTTGGTTCCTGAGGTTTAACAAAATAAGCCATCTTCATAACATCAAACAAAGTGCAAAGTGAAGCAGCAAGCACTGATGTAGAAGCTGTGGCAAGTTATTCAAAAGATCTAGCTAAGATAACTGATGAAGCTACATTAAAAAATTTTCAATGTAAATGAAACAGCATTATATCAGAAGAAGATGCTAGAGAGGAGAAGTCAATGCCTGGCTTCAAATCTTCAAAGGACAGGCTGACTCTCTTGTTAGGGACTAATACAGCCGGTGACTTTAAGTTAAACTAATGCTCACTTACCATTCAGAAAATCCTAGGACCTTAAGAATAATGCTGAATGTACTGTGCCTGTGCTCTATTAAGTGGAACATTGTTCTAGTTTGCAAGCTGCCAGAATGCTATATACCTAGAATGGAATGGCTTTCAAAAGGGGGGATTTATTTAGTTGCAACTTTACAATTCGAAGGCTGTGAAAATATCCAAATTAAGGCAAGGCTATAAAAATGTCCAAATTAAGGCATCCCGGGAAAGATACCTTGGTTCAAGAAGACCAATAATGTTCGGGGTGTCTCTCTCAGATGGAAAAACACATGATGATGTCTGCTAGCTTTCTCTGTGAGGTTCTTCAATGACTTCCCTGGGGCTCTCTCCACTCCATTGGCTCTGTGGGTTCTAGTGGCTCTAAAGCTTTTAACAAAATGATTCTCTCTTGGAGGGCTCCAGTAAGCAACCCCACCTTGAATGAGTGGAGATACATCTCCATTGAAGTCATCTAATCAATAGTTACCACCCACAATTGGGTGGGTCATATCTCCATGGAAACAATAAAAGAGATTCCACCCAGCAATATGGAATGAAGATTAAAGGATATGGCTTTTCTGGGGTACACAACAGATTCAAGCCAACACAAACATTGAAGCCTGAATGACAGCATGTCTGTTTACAACATGGTTTGCTAAATATTTTGAGTCCTCTGTTAAACCTATTACTGAGAAAGAAAGATTCCTTTCCAAATATAACTGCTTATCAACAATATACTTGGTCACCCAAGAGCTTCGATGGAGATGTATAATGAAATGAATGTTATTTTCACGCCTGCTAGCACACATCCATTCTGCAGCCCACGAATCAAGAAGGAATTTTAACTTTCAAGTCCTATTATTTAAGAAATTTATTTCATAATACTGTAGCTGCCACAGGTGATGATTCCTCCATTGGATATGAACAAAGTAAATTGAAACCTTCTGAAAAGAATTCGCCTTTCCAGATGCCATGAACAGCATTCATGAACCATGGGAGGAATATAAAATAGCAACATTAATAGGAGCTTAGAAGTTGATTCCAACCCTCATGGATGACTTTGAGAGATTCAAGACTTCATTGGAGGAAGTAACTGCAGATATATTGGAAATAGCAAGAGACTGGAATTAGAATTGGAGCCTGAAGATGTGACTGAACTGTTCCAATCTCATTATTGTAGTTTGTTAAAGTTGCCAGAATATTATATACCAGAAATGCATTAGCTTTTATAAAGAGAATTTATTATATTAGAAGTTTACAATTCTAAGGCCATAAAAATGTCCAAACTAAGGAATCCAGACAAAGATGTCATGACTCAAGAAAGGTCAATCTGCTGTGTTCCTTCGGACTCCTCAGGAAAGCACACATAACTCCCTCTGCTCAAAATGCCACTCCCTCTATCCTGCCTTGGTCTACCATGGGGACTCTCTCTGAAGCCTTTTTACCTTTCCTTCCCACCTCCCTCAGAGCCCCCAAGTAAGACAGTTTAACAAAATGATCCCTCACCCCACTCTCAAACTCAAAATGCTACAATACAGAGTACTCAGATAGATTACCCAATGATAACCCCTAAATGAGAATCTAGTGCCAGCCTCATAAACCACTAAATTCAACAGAAAGAGTAAGAATAACAAAATAGCAACAAAACTAATAAAAATATACTTAGCACTTTTGCAAAATATTCACAAAATATAAATTCATTTATTTTGGAGTATGTGCTAAATAATTCAGAATATGAGACACTTAGTATGTTTAACATACTTTCTTTTGCAGATCTAGATTCTTTTTGGTCTACCTAAAATGTACTGCAAAAATAAATAAATAAATAAATAAAAAGAAAGGTCAATCTGGGAAGGCACATGGCTGATGTCTGCTGGTCCTTTGGCTCCTGGTTTCAAACAGCTTCCCGAAGGGTATTTTCTTTCTGCAAATGCATGGAGAGACATCTTCATGGAAATCACCTAATCAGAAGGTTCTACCCTCAGTTGGGTAGGTCACATCTCCTGGAAACAACTTAATCAAAAAGATGCCCCGCAACAATATTTGAATCAGGATTAAGGAACATGGCTTTTCTAGTGTATACTGCAGTTTCAAACCAGCACACTCGTGGTAAAACTTAAATTGATGATCCGAAAAAAAATAAATAAATAAAGGGTCCTTAAGATAGAATCTATTCCTGGTGAAGACAGCATGAACATTGTTGAAACAACAAAGTATTTTGAATGTTAGGAAAACTTAGTTGATAAAGCAGCAACACAGTTTGAGAGGACTGACTTTAATTTTGATAGAAGTTCTACGGTGGGTAAAATGCTATCAAATAGCATCACATGCTACAGAGAAATCATTCTTTAAAAGTGGTGTCAATGGATGCTGCAACCTTCACTGTTATTTTATTTTAAGAAATTACCACAGTCATTCCAACGTTTAGCAGCTACCACACTGATCATCCAGCAGCCATCAACATCAAGGCAAGACTCTCCACCAGCAAAAAGATGGTAACTTGCTGAAGGCTCAGATGGTTAGCATTGCTTAGCAATAAAGTTTATAGACTTAAAAAGTTTTACATTTTAAAATTAAGGTATGTGTATTTTTTGATCTAATGTTATTACATGATAGACTGTAGTATAGTGTAAACATATTTTTTACATGCACTGGGAAACCAAAAATTTTGTGTGACTAATTTTATTGCAATATTCACTTTATTCAGTAGTGTGTAACTGAACCTTCAGTATCTCCTAGGTATGCCTTTATCCCAGTCCTTTGTCTAAATCAGTTGTTCTTAGACCTGACTGTATATAGAACCTGCTAGATGATTTCTTGGTTCTTGTAAAAATTTACTAAGAATTTCAAGAAAAGAGCAGCAAGATATGATTAAATCACAGAGTCTTAATGGAGTACGCCCAAACTGCATGTTATAACTACCTAGGAAGTTTAAAATGTGATGCCAATGCCATTCCCTAGACCAATTTGATCAGAATCTCTGGGGTAGAACCCAGACATCAGTATTGAACAACAACAGCTCTCTAGGCAATTTTATGGCAGCCAGTGCTGAGATCCCAACTCAAACACTGTCTCCTAGTCACTTTCACATTGTACTTATCTATTTATTTTTTTGTCTCTCTCACTAGCCTAAAATGCTCCTTGAGAGAAGAAATCATGTCCTATTGGCCTTTTTGTCTTCATGATATGTAGCAATGCCTGGAATATTTTGTACGTGTATTATGCTTGTTGAATGAATAAATGAATGGATGGATGAATAGATAGATAGCAATATTTCCTGTTCTTTAAAGGGTAAAATAACTTCAATTATTGGATGATCATTTGAAAGTGGAAAGAGAAAGCAATTCTTTGCAGAGCATGGAATTTAAAAAGACAGATTTGAGAATATTATATCTAAATTTATTAAATTTCTGTTTCAGTGTATTGGCTGACTGACACAATACCTCCCCCAGTTTTATGCCTAGAGGGAATTTTTAAAAATAATCTATCTTGTTATTCATTAAACTTTTACTGTTGGAAAAAAGCAAGGACAAGGAAAAGAAATAGAAGTTTCAAGTGGAATTCAAGAAAAAGTAATCACTCTATCATATTTGAGTAAAAGGAGAATAAACTTATGTGGAAGACTCATTCTAGAAGTACTATGCATCTATACTATTTAAGGAAAATAATTGACTATTTTAAGCAGTGGTTGTGTCAGATAAAATTAATAGATTTAATTGTATATAAAAACTATTAAAGGACAACCCAAAGTATTTGTTGGTTCTAAATATATACACCTGGGTGTTAATATAGCATAATACTGTTATGCTTGATGCTCATACTAGATATGAAAATATTACATGTATAAATAACTTATAATTATATTGTATTTACACAATACCATAGCAAATTGAGAACTTAGTGGTGTTTATTCTTTTCTTCTTGGTGTAGGGTTTGTCAAAATATGGCCAGAGAGAAAGCTGAAGATGTTTTTTAATTGAAATAAAATTCACATAATATAAAATTCATCATTTAAACCATTTTGAAGTTTAAAATTCAGTCTTTGGTATTCAAAATATTTTTCAAACATAATCACTGTCTAGTTATAGAGCATTTTCATTACCTCAAAAAGAAATCCCATGTAAATTAAACAGCTACTCCCCATTTCCATTCACCTTCCATCTGAAAACCACTAATCTTTCTGCTTCTAGATTTGACTATTCTAGATATCTTATATAAATTGAATTATACAATATGTGGTTTTCTTTGTCTAGCTTTTTCACTTAGCATGTTTTCAAGTTTCTTCATTTTGTAGCATGTATCAGTACTTTATTTCTTTTTTTTTTTTTAATTTTTTTGTAGTGACATGTATACAACATAACCTTTCCCATTTAACCACCTGAAAGCATGCAATTCACTGGCATTAATTTCTTTCATAATGTTTTGCCACCTTCACCAACATCTATTTCCAACAGTTTTCTATCACCCCAAAGAGAAACTATGTACCAATCAAACCTGAACTCCCCATTCCCCATACACACACTCTGCCCCTGGTAATGTGAACCTTAATTTCTGAGTCATTGGTTTGCGTATTCTGATTATTTCCTATAATTGAGATCATACAACATCTGTCCCTCTCCATCTGTCTTACTTCACTCGATTTGATATCGTCTTCAAGGTTCAATGCTGTAGCATGAATTGGAACTTCATTCTTTTTTTATAGCTAAATAAAATCCAAAAATGGATCCAATAAAATGGATTTTATTTAACTATAAAATTTTATCAGTTCTACTGTTGATGGACACTTGAGTTGTGTTCATCTTTTGACAGTTGTGAATGATGCTGCTATGAACATTGATTTGCAATAAACTGTTCAAATTTCTGCTTTCAGTTCTTTGGGGTATATACCTATAAGCAAGATTGCCTGGTGGGTCATATGGAATACTATATGAAGAAATGCCAAATTATTTTCCATAGTGGCTGCACCATTTTACATTTCCACCAATAATGTGCAAGGGTTCCTGTTTTTCCACATTCTCTTCAACACTTGTCGTTTCCTATTAATTTAGTAATAGCCCTACAAGTGAGTGTGAAGTGGTATTCATTGTGGTTTTTGAATTGCATTTCCCTAATGGCTAATTATGTTTAATATCTTTTTATGTGCTAATTGGCCATTGTACATCATCTTTATAAAAATATCTATTCAAGTCCTCTGACCTGAATTTTAATTATTAGTTATTTATCTTTCTGAGGTAGAATTTTAGCATTTCTTTATATATTCTGGATAATAAGCCCTTGTCAGATATATAATTTGCAAATATTTTTTCCCATTCAATAGGTTGTCTTTTCACTTTCTTTATAATGTCTGTTGATGCACAGAAGTTTTTAATTTTGATGAATTCCAATTTATCTATTTGTTGTTGTTGTTGTTGTTTGTGCTTTTGTCATAAAATCTAAGGATCCTTTGCCAAATACATGGTCCTAAAGTTTTGTAATAGGAGATTTATAGTTCTAATTCTTAGATTTAGGTTGTTGGTTCCTTTTGGGACACTTTTTGCATACGATAATAATTGAGGGTCCACTTTTATTATGTTACATGTGGATGCCCAGTTTTCCCATCATCATTTATTGAAGAGATTATTCCTTCCCTATTGAGTGGATTGGCTACTTGCCAAAAATCATTTGACTTTTGTAGTTGTAGATTTATTTCTGAATTCTCAATTGTATTCCCTTGGACTATATGCCTGCCATTGTGTCATTACCACACTGTTTTAATTGCAAATGTCTAATATGATTTGAAATCAGGAAATGTGAGTTTTCCAGATTTGTTTTTCTATGTCAAGATGGTTTTTGCTATTTGGAGCCCCTTGCCTTTTCCATTTCTGTGAAGAAGGCTGTTGAAATTTTGAATTGGATTGCATTGAAACTATAAATTGCTGTGGGTAGTATTGATATTTTAATGATGTTTGATCATCTGACCCATGAACATAGGATATCTTTCTATTTATTTAAATGTTCTCTAATTTATTTCAACAATGATTTGTGGTTTTCCTAGTACAAGCCCTTTTCATCCTTGTTTAAATTTATTCCTAGACATTTTATTCTTTTAGAATTATTTTTTGAATTTCTTTATGGATTGTTCATTGTTGGTATATAGAAATGACACTAATTTTTGTATGTTGGTCTTGTGCCGCAGCATTTTGCTGAATTCACTAGTTCTAGTAGCTTTCTTATTGATTCCTTGGTATTTTTTATAAATGGCATCATACTATCTGCAAAAATGGCTAGTTTTATTTGTTCCTTTCAGATTTGGATGCCTTTTATTTCTTTATCTTTCCTAATTGCTCTGACCTTAACTTCCAGTATTTTAATGAATAGCAGTGGTGAAAACAGACATCATTATCTTGTTCCTGATCATGGAGAAAAGCTTTCAGTCTTTCACTATTGAGTATGATATTATCTGTGTCTTTTTTTTTTTTTTATGCTCTTTATCATGTTGAGGAAGTTTCCTTCTATTCCTAATTTTCTGAGTACTTTATCAAGGAAAGATGCTTTATTTTGTTGTGTCTTTTTTTGCATCAAGTAAGATAATCATGTGTCTTTAATTCTTTGTTCTATTCATGTTGTATAATAAACATTGATTTAGTTTTATTTTTGAACTACTGTTTTAGCCTGCAAAGTTGCTAGAATGCAACAACCAGAGTTGGATTGGCTTTTAATAAGGGAATTTGTTTAGTTAAAAATTTTTAGTTCTTTACAGGAAAGGCAACTCACTTTCACCTGAGGTTCTCCGTTATATGGAAAGGGACATGGTGATATCTGTTGGCCTTCTTTACTGGCTTCTGGGTTCCAGTGGGTTTCCCCAGGGAGATTCCTTTCTGCATCTCCATTTGTCAGGGCCCAACTATAAGTGCTGAGATGAGGTATGCTAAGCTGCGGAGCTCTCTTCTGACCTCTCTCTTTTAAGCCTCCAGCTAATTAAACTAAACCTCACTCATTGTTGAAGGCACTCCCCTAGCTGACTGCAAATACCATAGATGAATTTCACCTACTGATGACTTGAGTCCGTTTAGATAATATGGGCTTTCTAGGAATCTATCTATTTAATCAAGGTTGTATAATTTCTTGGCTTAGAATTGCTCACAGCATTCTGTTACATTTCTTTTTATTTCTGTAAGATTGGTAATGCCCCCTTTCATTTGTGATTTTTAGTTATTTGCTTTCTTGATTGTATTTCTTTTTGTCAGTCCAACTAAGGTTTGTCAAATTTTTGATCTTTTCAAAGATCTGTACCTAGTTTCATTATTTCTCCCTACTTTAGAAAAATAGAGAATTTTCTATTCTCTATTTCATTTATCTCGTTCTATCTTTATTTCCTTCCTTCTATACACTTTGAGTTTAGTTTGCACCTCTTTTTCTAGTTCATTAAATTTGGGAAGTTTTTGGCCATTATTTTTTAGAATATCCTTTTTGCCCCTTTATCTCTTTTTTCTTTGTTCTGGGAATCCCATAATTTATATACCAGTGTGCTTGATGAAATCCCACAGTTATCTTGGTATTTGTTAACTTTTCTTCATTCTTTTTACTTTCTGTTTTTCAGACTGAAAATTTCCATTGTCTTACTTTCAAGTTCCAATTGCTTTTCTCTTCTCCCAGCTCTAATGTGCTTTTGAACTCATGAATGGAATTTTTCATTTCAGTTATTGTGGTCTTCAGCTTTTTTGTTCCTTTTTATAATTTCTATTTTGAAATTCTCATTTTGTTAATATACAATTTTCCTTATATCCTTTCATTCTTTGTTCAAGTTTTTCTTAAGCTATTCAAACATATTTAAGATTATTTCTAAAATATCTTTATCTGGATTGACCAAAGACTAGTGTCCTTTTTTGACCATTTCTTATATTTTGTCTTGCTACTTTGAATGGGCCATAATTTCCTATTTCTTTGTGTGCCTTATAATTTTTTTTCTTTTGTTCATTGGCCATTATAATATTTTAATATCATTTTTTTCATATTATTTTTATGTGTTGGCTAAAATTTTTGTCCCTGAGCTATCTGTTCCTTAAGTTTGTATCAGCTAATATTATAATAGAAATTTCCTTGAATGACAGGTCCTAGCAACAAAAGTAAAACTGCCCTTTGTGGTCTTTGTAGATTGGCTCTGTTTTGGCTGGTAGTCACCCTCAGAGCTTATCCAGTCTAACAATGACCATGAAAAACAGCTTAAGGTGAAAAGATAGGCTCCTTTCCACTCATTTCTGAGAGTCTTGAGCATGTACATATGACCTTAGGAATTCCTCTGTTTACATAAACCCAAATATCCCTCTTCTCTTAGGAAATAGTCTTTCCTCCTATTCCTGGTACTCTGTGGCATGTCTTAAAGCTCTTATCATTTGTCCCATATTATCAATACAGACAAGCATATCCAATATCCATAAGAATTACTTTACTCTCTCCAGGGATCTGCAGTGAGTGCAGGCTGTGTCTGCATTGAGCCAGGATGGGATGGGGAAGTGCAAATAATGACACCACATGGTTTTCCTACCCTTTTGAAGCTGACTTTTTCTTTCTTTTTTTTTCCATGGGCAGGCACTGGGAAATGAAAGGCTGACTTTTTCTTGATTCAATGTTTGTCTAATTACTTCAATCCTTTAACTGTTTTCTGAAGCTTTGAGAAAGATAGTTCTGCCAATTTTGCTTGTATAAATTCTGTGGAAGATAGAACTCTGGAACAACTCACTCCACCATCATGGGGATGTTCTAAGTCCCTATATACTCTGTTCCTTTTTTAAATGGATGAAGATATTCAACAATATGGATATAACACGATTTGTTTATTCTTTTATTAGTTGTTGGGAATTTGGGTTGTTTTTACCTTTGGCTACTGTGAATAGGGCTTCTATAAATGTTTGTATACAAGTTTTTTTTTTTTTCTTCAGGTAGTATAGGCCTCTTTTAGATTAGTGGATATATGATAGATCTATTTTTAACTTTTTAAGGAAATACCACAGTGCTGCACAATTTATGTTCCCACTAGCAATATATGAGGATTCCAATTTATCTGCACACTCTTCAGTTATTTTCTGTTTGTATATATTTTTTAAATTTAACCATCCTTGGGCAGTAAGAACTGGTATCTCATTGCAATCTTGATTTGCATTTCCCTAATGATGCATAATGTTGAACATCTTTTCATGCAGTAATTGGTCATTTGTATATCATCTCTGGGAAAATGTCTACTCAAGTCTTTTGTTCATTTTTAAATTGGATTGTTTGTCTTTTTGTTTTAGGGTCATAAATATTCTTTGTATATTTTGGGTAAATGTTATGTGAACATTTTCTCCTGTTCTTTTGGTTGTTTTTCTACTTTTTTTGATAGTTTCCTTTGGTGCACAAAGGAATTTGGTGAAGCTCATTTATCTTTTTTTTTTTTTTTAATTTTATCACTTGTACTTTTGGCATCATATTTATGAATCTATTGCAAAATCTGAGATTATGAAGAGTTGCTCTTACATCACTTTCTAAGGGTTTATACTTCTAACTCTTACATTCAGGTATTTGATACATTTTGAGTTATGTTTGTGTGTGATATTAAGTAAGAGTACAGCTTCATTTTTGCATGCAGATATCCAATTGTCCAAGCACCATTTGGTGGAGACTGTTCTTTCTCTATTGAATGCTCTTGGGACCATCTCAAAAATCAGTTGGCCTTAGAGGTGTGGGTTTATTTCTGGGCTTTCATTTCTCTTCCATTAATCTATCTATCTATCCTTGTGTCGATACCATACATTCTAGATAACTGTAGCTCTGTAGCATGTTTTCAAATTGAAACTTGTGAGATCTCTAAATTTATTCTTTATAAAAATCATTTGGCTATTCAGGATCATCTGCAGTTCCATGTAAATTTTAGTATCAGTACATTTTGCAAAAATGGCTTTTGGTTTTACAGATTGCATTTAATCTGCACATGATTTTGGGGAATATTACCTTCTTAACATTGTCATCATCCAGTTCAAGTACAGAGTATATCTTTCCATTTTTTTAGGTCTTTCATTTCTCTCAGTAATAGTTTATAGATTTCAGTGTGTCATACACTCCCTTGGTGAAATTTATTCCTAAGTGTTTTGTATTTTGATGCTGTTGAAATTATTTTCTTAATTATTTAAGAAAATGAAATTATTTTCTTAATTTCATTTTCTAATTGTTCATTGTTAGTACATAGAAATACCACTGATTTTTTGGCGTTGATTTTGTATCATTCAAATTTCCTGAATTTTTTTTCTTTTGGGTACATGGTCCAGGAAAAAATTTCCTAAATTTTTAAATAAAATCATATGATCTGTGATTAGAAGTAGTTTTACCCTTTCCTTTCTAATTTTGATCCTGTTTATTTCTTTTCCTGCCTATGATGTACTACAATTTCAGTACAATGTTGACTATCAATGGTGAAGGCAGGAATGTTTTGTTCCTAATCATAATGAGAAAACTTTCAGTCTTTCACCTCTAAGTATGATGTTAGTGTAGGTTTTTATAAATTCTCTTTATCTTGTTGAGCAAGGTCATTTCTATTCTTTATTGAGTTTGACATGAAATTTGGATTTTATAAAGAAAAACTTTTTCTGGGTCAGTTGAAAGGATCATGTGAAAGGTCCTTCCCCACTGTATTAGAAATACAATATACAGAATCGAATGGCTTTTAAAAAGGGAATTTATTACATTACAAGTTTATAGTTCTAAGACCATAAAAATGTCCAAATAAGGAATCCAGAGAAAGATACCTTCACTCAAGAATGGCTGATGGGTCCAGAACACCTCTTCGGCTGGGAAGGCATGTTGTTAATGTCTGCTAGTACTCTGGCTTCTGTTTTCAAACAGCTTCCCTAGGGTCATTCTGTTTCTATATCTCCAAACATCTGGGTCTCATGTTGGCCCTGAGCTTTCTCCAAAATGTTTCACCTTTTAAAGGACTACAGTAAACTAATCAAGGCCCACCTTGAATGGGTGGAGTGAAATCTCCAGTTAATCAAAAGGCCACACCCATGCTCTGGAGTTCCACATCTCTATGGAAACAATCCAATCAAAGTTTCCTACCCTAAGCAATAGGTCTGACCCCACAATATTGGATCACAATTAGAACATGGCATTTCTGGAGTACACAACAATTTCAAACCAGCCCACGCCCCTTTCATTCTATTACTGCAGTGTATTAATGATTTATTTTTATATGCTTTTTGTGTTTGTTATTGATGTAGGCCACCCTTGCATTCTTGGACAAAATCTCACTTGGTGATGTTATATACCCCTTTAATGTGCTGCTAGATTTGGGTTGCTAGTATTTTGCTAAGGATATTTGCAACCATGTTCATAAGAGATACTGGGCTGTAGTTTCTTTCCTTGAAATGTCTTTGTCTGACTTCTATTAATCAGTGTAATGCTGGTCTCATAGAATGTGTTATAAGTGCTTCCTCCTCTTCTATATTTTGAAAGAATTTGAGAAGTATTTTTGTTAATTCTTCTTAAATGTTTGGTAGAATTTACAGTGAAATTGTCTGATCATGGTTTTGTTTGCTGGGAGGTTTTTAATTACTGATTTAATTTCTTGACTTGTGTGTCTATTCAGAGATTCTATTTCCTCTTGAGTCAATTTTGGTTGTGTGTTTCTAGAAATTTGTTCACATTTTCTGGAGTACTAATGTATTGTTGAACAATTGTTAATTATATTCTTAAAATCCTTTTTATTTCAGTAACTCAGTAGTAGCAGCAATGTCCCCACTTTCATTCTTGATTTCACACAAGTCTTCTTTCTTTTTTTTTCTTTGTCAGACTAGCTAAAGATATGTCAATTTTATTGATCTTCCTAGGAACAAATTTTTAGGTTTGCTGGTTCTTTCTGTTGTTTTCCTATTTTCTATATCATTTGTCTCTGCTCTAATCTTTATTATTTCCTTCCTTCTGCTAGCCATTGGTCTAGTTTCTTCTTTATCTAGTTACTTAATATGTAAAATTAGGTTAGTGATCTGAGATAGTTCCTGTTTTTTAATGTAGATATTTATAGAATAATTTCTCTTTGAGTACTTCTTTCACTGCATCCCATAAGTTTTGTATGTTACATTGTCATTGTCATTCATCTCAAGATGTTTTGCAATTTTTTTCTGATTTCTTATTTACCAATTGTTTCTTTAAGTGTGTGTTTTTTTAATTTCTATGCATTTGTAAATTTTCCAGATATTTTTGTTTTATTGATCTCTAATTTCATTTTTTTTATGGTCATAAAAGAAACTTTCTGCGGTTTCAATCTTTTTAAATTTCTTGAGAAGTGTTTTATGGCCTAATATATATTCTATCCTGAGGAATTTTCCATGTCCACTGGTGAGAAATGTGTAGTATTCAGTTTTGGGGTGAACTGTTATAAACGTTTTTGGTATGACTAATTGTTTTATTGTGTTGTTCAAGTCCTCTATTTCCTTATTGTTATTCTATTTAGTTGTTCTATCCTTTTTTGAAAGTGGAGTATTGAAATCTATAACTCTTATTCTTGGATTGTTCATTTTTCCATTTGTTTTACATTGCTGATGCTGCCAGAATGCAATATACCAAAAATGGATTGGCTTTTATAAAGGGGAATTATTAAGTTTCAGGTTTACAGTTCTAAGGCCATAAAAATGTCCAAACAAAGGTATACAGATAAAGACACCTTGACTTTGAAGAAAGGCTGAATGACATCCGGGTTTCTTCTGTCACATGGGAAGGCATGTGGCTATGTCTGCTGGGTCCTTTCTTAACTTCTCTGGGGCAACTCTGGATTTCTTCTCTGAGCTTCCCTTAGCTTCCCTTGGCTCTTCCCAGTTCTGGCTTGCTTAGCATCTCATGGAAGGGCACATGGTTATGTCTGCTTGGCTCTGGTTCCTGTCTAGCTTCTGTTGGCTCTCAAAGATCCTGGCAACTCCTGAGTCTTCTACATTTCCAACTGTCTACATCTTGGCTTTCTCTATATTGGCTGTACGAGCAACTCTGTCACTCCAAGTGACTCCAAATGTCTGTCTATTTTGGCTCTAACCTGTCTCTCTCTTTCTGTTAGCTCTTTTAAGGACTACAGTAAACTAATCAAGATCCACCTTGAATGGGCGGAATCACATCTCCATCTAATCAAAAGATCACGCACTCAATTGGGTGTGTCACATCTCCATGAAAAAGACCTAATCAAAGATCTCAGTCTACATTACTGAATCAGGATTAGAAGAACAAGGCTTTTCTGGGGTACATAGTAGTTTCAAACCAGCACACCATTTCTGTTAGTTTTGCTTCAAGTATTTTATAGTTTCGTTGCTAGCTGCTTATGTTTATAATTGTTATAACTTCTGATGGATTGACAATTTTATCATTATAAAATACCCCTCTTTTCTCTAAGAACTTTTTTTCCTTCGAGTCAGTTTGATGTTACTATAGCCATTCCAACTCTCTTTTTTTCCCCATTTCCATGCTATATTTTTTCCATTCTTTTAGTTTCAAATTATTTATGTCTTTTAACCTAAAGTGTGTCTCTTATAGTCATAGTATATTTGGATCAAGATTTTAATACATTTAATTTGAGCATATTCCATTTACATTTAAGGTCATTCTGTATGGTAGGATTTACATCTGCCATTTTGCTGTTTTGCTATATATCTTATCTGACTTTTGTTCCCCTATTTACCCATTCATTTCCTGTTAAATATTTTCTATTATACCATTATAATTCTCTTATTATTTCTTTTTTTTCTTTTTGACATGGGCAGGCAAGAACCTGGGTCTCTGGCACATCAGGCAAGAACTCTGTACTGAGCCACCATTGCCCACTCTCTTATTATTTCTTTTAAGTGTATTTTGAACCATTTTCTTAGTGAATGTCCTAGGGATTTTAATTGACATTTTAATTCATAACAATCTAGTTCATATTAATAACAACTTATTTCAGTTATGTACAAAAATTTTGCTCCATGTAGTGCAGATCCCTTACCCTCCTTCATGCTGTTATTATAACACAAATTATATATTTAAAATGGTGTCCCTATCGACATAGATTTATAATTATTACTTTATGCAGTTGCCTTTTAAATCAGCTAGAAATAAAGAATGGGTTACAAAAAATATATATTCACACTGTTTATTCCACTTATTTACATTGTTGCCTTTACTGGTGCACTTTGATTTTTCATGTAGGTTCTAGTTATTGTCTAATGTCATTTTATTTCAGTCTGATAGGCTTAATTTAGACTTTATTGTAGGGTAAATATGTTATTGGTGGATTTCTCAGTTTTTGGTCTTCTGAGAGGATCCTAGTTTCTCTTTCAGTTTTGAAAGTTAGTTTGCTGGATATAGAATTCTTAGCTGATTTTCTTTCCCATCAGCACTGAATATGCCACCGCTTTGCCTTTGGTCTTTAGGGTTACTGATGAAAATGAGTTCTAAATCTTATTAAGGACCTCTTGTATGTCATGAGTTGCTTCCTCTTGCTGCTTTCAAGATTCTCTCTTAGTCTTTGTCTTCCAATAGGTTAATTATTATATGTCTAAGGATGATCTCTTTGAGTTTATCCTATCTAGAATTAATTGATGTTCTTGGATGTCTTGGCTCTCCATTTTCAAATTATAGAAATTTTCTGCCATTATTTTTTTAAAGTTTTCTTTCTGCCCTTTCTCTCCTATTCTTCTGCGATGCCATAATGTTTTTGTTGATATTTTTATATTGTCTCACATATCTCTGAAAGCCCTGTTACCTTTTTTTCAGTCTTTACTTTCTTTTTCTCAGATTTCTTAGACTTGATAATATCACTGATCTGTTTTAAACTTTGCTGGTTCTTCTTCCAGCTCACATCTGATGTACCACGCCAGTGAATTTTTTTTTTCACTTAATTGAATTCAGTACAGAATTTCGATTTTGTTCATTTAAAAAAATTCTCTCTCTTTTTTGAGGTTTTCTATTCAGTGAGACATCATTCTCCTGATTTCCTGTACTTCTTTGTCTACGGAGTCCTTTATCTCTTTCATCATAAGACAGTTGATTTAAAGTTTTTATCTAGTAGCCCCAATGTCTGACCTTCCTTAGGACTGTTTCTATTAATTCCTCTTTTTACTTTCATGGGTATACTTTGTTTTTCTTTGCATTTCCTATAATTTTTTGTTTAAAATTGGACATTTTGAATGTTATCATGTGACAAATCTAGAAATAAAATTCCCCCCAACCCAAGGTTTATTGTTTTTGCTTATTGTGGTTGATGCTTTGTGTTTTCTTTGTGACCTTCCTGATCTAATTTTGTAAAGTCTATATTCCTTTGATATATGATCACTGAAGTCTGTCTTCTGTTAACTTAAAGATCTGCCAGTGATTTGACAGCAGTTTCCTTATACTTTTTGAGCCAAGGAAAAATTAACCCAGTCTTTGCAGATTGGCTTGGTTGGGGGTACTCTAACATTTATAAAGGCAATTAGTTTTTCCACTCTTCATTAACCCTCATTTCTAGTTTATGCTGTGCCTGAGAGTCAGTCAGAGATTAGGAATTAGATTCCTCTCATGTCTTTTCTTAGCATGCACTCCACCCTGAGAATGTATATGGACCTTTAGATTTTATGCAGTATTCTGAAGATTTTCAAAGCCCTTTCCCCCCCAATATATCTTTCACCAGCTTTTTCCTTTCCAGGCTATTAGACCTATATATTTCTTGCCTCAATGGTTATCCACTACCCCAGGCAACAGTGGCCAATACATTAGAACTTTAAAGGCTTTTAACAAAGGGTACTTATACACAGTCCCAGTCCTGAGGAAGCTCCTATGGAGGTAAAACAAAGATAAACCCTTGAGACTATCCATCAGGAATCCACCAGGGAGGTCTGAGCACATAACACAAATTCTTTCTGAATAAGATCCATGCTGCTCCCTTTAACACCTGCAACCTGTACTAGGAATGTGGATTGTTGTCTTCAAGTCTGCTACTGCACTGGTGAGTGGTACATATTCATAGGATAATTTAAATTGCCATAGAGTTCTCCTATTGAATTTCCATTGTTTTTCATCATTCCCTCCCCTTGTCGTTTTAAGTTTTTTTTTTTTTTTATTGGATTCCATGGTTACAAAAACATTTATACTCATCACTTCCTTTTCCATCAGTTTTTGTAAATAAAAGTTTTTTTAGAATACTGTTTTTCTCTATAATGGCAGTGTTTGTAAGTTGTAACCTTATACCATGGAAAGCCAAATATATTTACTCTTTGGCCTTAAAGAAACAAAATTTCTGACTTTTGTTTTAGAAATATGTACAAACAATTTATATAAAATATTTTTAATGAGTCGATAAACACATAGATGTATATAAGTATGCATGGATGAATATTTCAAATAATTGTACATTTATATTTTGGCATGGGTTTTTATAAAATGTAGATATCTACATGCATCTTATTAAACCTCAAATAAAGAACTTAGCATTGTTCTATCTTAGAAGCACATGGAAATTCAATGATCATCTTCGGAGTTGCTGATTTCACTTATAAGTTAATGTTCTATACAAGAATGTTGGTGACCAACTAAAATCCATAAACATGTCAACCGAAAACATATACTAGTATTGCATAAACATTCCTCTAGTTATCATAAACTTTTTGGATTTTTATAAGCCAAATCTACATAAAGTATTTTAAATATATTCCAGAGTGTTGCTTAAAAGTGGGATAGCCCATGGCTAGCTCATTGCATTGGGTTGATATCTTGTTTGTTGAGGAGGTTGTCATCTTTCTTGAAGAGCTCCTTTTACTCTGCCTGTATTTCTTCATCAACAATGGTTGATTAGTTGATTTCCTGGGTGCTTCTCATCATTCAAAAGATCCATTTTTACATAAAATAAAATATAATAAAAAAATTTCTCAAATAAGCATATTTAGTTTAGTTGCCAGAAATGAGATAAAATGATATGAATCAGGATTGAAAAGGCTCTCAGCCCAGGTAACCAATATTTACTGTTTTATAATGCCTAGTAAAGGAGAGTTTTCAAATATTCAGGCCCAGTTCTTGGACAGGTAAAGGACAGCAAGAGAGAATTTTGGGAAAAATTAAGTAAAAACCTGTTCCAGGTAGAAAGGCTAGAGCATTACTCTTTGTTCTTTGGTCCATCTCCTTAGTATTGCCCATCCATGTCAGGGTTTTTCCATCCCTCATCTCCCTGTTATGTACCTGGCACTTAGAGGGGTACTAGCATATAGTATGTGCTCAATATATTTTTTAATTAATAAAATTAGTTAGTTTAATTTTATCATTGTAAAGTCAGGGGCTATTTTATACATCACGTTAAAACTTATTTTCATTTTTCTGTCCCTATATTTTGAGTAACATGGATAGACAATGAAAGCAGAAGGGTTGACACAAAAAAGATAATTCCATCCTAGAAAAGGTCAGAAGTTACACACACTGAAAAATAAAACTGGAAAAAGTTTTATTGTGTTTAAATAAAACATCTTGTTCCCCTTAACCTTCCAACATATTTCACATTGCCAGAACTTCATTTTGGGCTCCTTCTGTGCCAACTCAGTCTAATGTAGATAAAAATATATGACTTATTGGGTTCTTTAAAACTGGAGTTGATAGTAGAAATGCTGACAAATTCTTATTATAGATGCTGGTGAAATAAAATGCTTTTACCTCTAGCAAATGCTGATGTGGAGATTTAAGACTATATGAATCAGTAAAGTTGCCTGGGAGAGTTTTATCGTATTATTCATTGAACTCAGTATGTGGTACAGTAATTACTTCTAGTACTATTTTTCTTTTTTGATGCAAGGTTATTATTTATCCTTGTTCTGTAAAAGACAGAAAGAAAGTCTAAAGCAGAGTTAATAACTTGATGTAAAGCTATCTTTTGTCACAATACAGCTGGAGATAGGAATCACAGCTGAAAAACTGTATCTTACGTATTACAATTAAATATGTTAAAAATTATATTTGACATTGTAGAGATCTTTGTATGTTATAAAGATGTACTCGGGCCACATAAATTTTTTACTAGTCATATTCAAATTGGTTTAAAATATATATGTAAAAAGATATCACACGGGGAGAGATGTATTTGCCTATGACAGATATTTTCTTATATCTTATAGCTAAAGAAGATAAAATTAATAAATAAGATGGTTAGTGGGGAAAACTGGATTATTGAAAGTTAAATGGCTTAATACATTTTAAAATTATTTTGCTCTTTTTCATATCTTGCATATACATGTCCCTCATAAATTTGATATACTCTTAAGTAATTATCAGTTTTTTTCATATTTTTCCTAGAATTCATGTCAGTGTGAAAAACACACCATAAATATTTTAGAATACAAATTTAAAATAGACAATGGTAGTTTAATAGGGAATGAAATGAAGATTTTGCCTTATAATCATATATTGCTATCTAAATCTCTGATAGAAGTAAGATATGTTGTTTTCACAAATTACTAAATTCCTCTTGTTAAGTGTTTTTTTGGGGGGGAAGGAGATAAGTTGTCAGGTAGGAAATGGATCTTCTGTATTAAATATTTGCTTCTCATTCTCTTTTATACTGTTGCTTTGATTGTTGTATTTGGCGAGCAAATTAGCATTTTGTAAAATGGGCACATAAACTGAAGATGAAACATCACAATGGCTAATCTCAGTTTATTAAAATATATTGATATTAAAGTGGTACAACATTTGTTAAATTGTCTAATAAACTGAGTACAACTGTGCATTACATGGAGTTTGCAAATGTTGACCAAGAAGCATAGTATGGTGTTAAGCGGTCCAGCCCTCAGATTGCTGGGGTTGTATGCCAGCAGTTGGTCTCAAATAGAATGTTTAACAATTCCACCCTCAGCTTCTTCATCTGCAAAATAGGCGTAATAATATTGCTAACCTCACATGGTTGTTATGGAGGAATAACTGGGTTAATCCAAGCAAAGCACTTAAAACATAAATAGAACATGGCCTGGCACATACTAGTATTTAGATAAAGTTACAAAGTGCAAATACTTAGTGCTTAACAAGCTGTCAATCTTTGTGCCTTAAAATAAAAGGCAGCCATTTATTTAGAAATCAGAAACTGACTGAAACCAAAGTATGAAATAGGAAGATTAATTTACTGTATCTACATGCTCTGATTCCCATTCTCCCAGCCTGAGATTTAAACTGTGATCCATGGAAACATGTTATCTAACTTAAAAGACTGGCAGATCAGTGAATGTAATAACCCCTAGAGCTGAAATGTATGTCACCTGTCATAGTCACAGTACTCTGCTTACCAATTGAGAATCAATTTTATTTTATTTTTTTATTTTTTATTTTTTTTGAGAATCAATTTTATATGTGATTGCATGGTACATAAAAATTGTACAGGATCCGAACTATCCTTTTACCTAGAGCTAACCCAAATATATAACTTTGAATTTAATTCTAGATTCATTTCTGAATCTTATGAGTTTGACCCAACTCCATTTAAAATTCAACATGTAGATTTTTCCTCAAGCATCTTATGATATACAAAACAGCAGAGAATAGTGGGAAAATATCTTAGATTTTTTAAGAAAGCTTGGATTCAAACCTCTTCTTTGCCCCTTATTTAAGCTTTTTGAGGCTTTAACTGAAACTGTAAAGTAGTCCTAATGAAAATCTATCGAAAACTATTGGGAAGCTAAAATAATGAAATACTGAGGGGCTAATTCTTGCTACATTCCTTTAATTCTCAAAACAACTTTGGAAGTTTTGTTAAATTCATTTGGAGATGAAAAATTGAGCCAGATAATTAATGCATTTGTTTAATTAATATTTCTAATCACCTACAGTGTGCCAGACATTTTACTAGGTATCAGAGACACTATACTCAATATAGGTCTATTCAGACACTATACTCAATATTGGGTATTTTCCAGGAAAGTGAGAGAGAAAACGCAAGTAGGCAAACAAATAAAATAATTGAAGTTGAATTAAATACAATGAGAAAATAAGGTGTTCAGGTAGAGAATAACAGAGAGGATTATTTTTAGACAAGGATCCCAAGAAAGTTTTCACATTTAATCTGAGCCTTAAAAGAAGTGAGGGAGCTAACCATTTGAAGAGTGGGGTTAAGAGCATAATGCACAGAACAATATGTGAGAAGGTGCTGAGGCAAAAAATGCCTTATTATTTCAGGCACGGAAAGAAAAGAATGTACTTAAAATTTAAGGAGAAGCAAATGAGGAGGGGAAAGAAGAATTTAAACCTTAGTGAATATTTTATTCATTAGTACATGTTTCTTGAGCATACCCTAATTGTAAAACAATACTTCAGTCATCAAGATACATTAGTGGACATTATCTCCAATGTCCCTGTATTTATGTTTATCTTCTAACAGAGAAGAAGGAAACACGCACACCAAAACATCTTTTTATATCACTTTCATTTATTTTTTTAAGATATGAACATTATGGCTTTTTTTATTGTGAAAAATAGTATATATACAAAAAAAGGGATAAATTTCAAAGCATACCACAACAATTAGTTATAGAACACATTTCAGAGTCTGGTATGGGTTACAGTTTTGCAATTTCAGGTTTCTCCTTCTGGTTGCTCCAAGACAAGGGAGACTAAAAGAAATATCAATATAATGATTCAGCAGTCATACTCATTTGTTAAATCTTATCTTCTCTTTTATAACTCCACCTTCTCCTTTGAGCTTTTCTTAGATTATTTCTTTTTATCAATATATATTATGTTCATGTACCATGTAATCATCCAAAGTGTACTACAATGAACACCGAAATATTTTAAAAGTAAAACTTCAAGAGGGGTAAATGCTATGAAGAAAACCAAGCAAGATAAAATGATTGAGTATAACTTTGAAGGGAGATGCAATTTACATATAGTGTGTGAAGGGTTTTTCTCTGAAGAGGTGATATTTAAGCAGAAACTGAATGAAAGAGCCATATGAAGATCTTTGTAAAGATACTCTGAGTCAAGGTAATGGTGGTGGGAGGCAGGGGTGACAATGCAAATCCCTCAACTCAGGGAATAAGGTTGGCAAATTTAAGGAATAGATAGCAAGTCAGTGTATTTGTAAAAAAAGAGAGAGAGAGAATGAACAGATAAGATCAGAGAGGAAAGTGGACAAGGCCTTGGAGGAGTTTTCAATTATTAGTGCTTTAATTTTAATGAAAGGATACTTTGAGGATTTAAACATATGAGTGATAAAATCAGATTTAATTTTTACTAAATTATTATGACCCTTTATGGAAAATGGACTGCAGGTCCATTGATGTAGAGGAAAGAAGTAGAGACTTCTACGGGAATCAAATGAGAGGTAAAGGTTGCATGAACCATGATGGTAGGAGGACCAGTTGAAAAAAAAAATTGATGGAATCAGGATATGTTTGATGGAAGAATTTTTAGAATTTCTAAAGGATAGGACAGACAGTATTAAAAAAAATGATTCCATGATATTTGATTTGATCCATTATGTAGGTGTTGGAACCATTTACCGAGATGAGATGACATGCTGTGACAACAGGACTCAAGCATCACGGCAGGGGGTTTGGGTGCTATTCTAAATGATTGGGAAACTATTGGAGGTTTTGAACTCTGGTAGGGATATGATTCCGTATACGTTTTAAAAATATCATTTTTGTTACTGTGTAGTAAATGACCTAAAAGAGAAGAATCGAGGAGGACACCTCAGTGACTGTCTTGAATAACTTAGCAAGTTATAGTGCCATTTTCTGAAACAAAGAAAACGAAAAAGTGCCAAGTTTTTTGAAAAACATGTATTCCCTGTGGGACATGTTAAATGTGAGATGTCTTTGAGACATTAAGTGGTGCTGACAAGTAGAAAACTGGTCATGTGCATCTAAAACTCTCAAGGAGAGGTCTGGTTCAGATATATAAATTTGGGAATCATCAGCAAAAGATATGATTGAATATGATATGCTTGGTTTTCTTCATAGCACTTACCCCTCTTGAAGTTTTACTTTTAAAATATTCCGGTGTTCATTGTAGTACACTTTGGATGATTACATAGTATGTGAACATAATATATATTGATAAAAAGAAATAAATAATCTAAGAAAAGTGAATGAGAACATTTGGGGATAAAATTTAAGAAAAGAAAGTGAAGGGGTCTAGGACCAAGACTTTAAGAACAGTGACATTTAAAATAAAATAAGAAAGAAACAGCAGTAAAAAATTCAGAGGAAGTTTCCATTGTAGTATAGGAAAAGCCATAGGAGAATGATGTGATAGGGGCTGAGAGGGGAGTGGTGTTTTTTGTTTGTTTTTTGCATGGGCAGGCACCGGGAATCAAACTGAGGTCTCCAGCATGGCAGGCGAGAACTCTGCCTGTTGAGCCACCATGACCTGCCCAAGAGGGAGTGTTTTGACAAAAAGGTTGACTATGTCTCATGAAGCTTAGAGGCTGAATAAAAAGAAACCAGAATCATGTCTTTTAGATTCACCAAAATGGAGATAGTTGGTGCTTGTGTCTTGGCTTGCCAGGCTACTATGACAAATAATACACAATGGGTTGACTTCAACAACAGAATTTATTGGTTCATGGTTTTTGGGCTAGAAAATTCCAAAATCAAGGTATCAACAAGACTTGCTTTGTCCTTGATGACTTACATTCTGATGCTAGCTGCCAGTAATCCTTGGGTTCCCTTAACTTATATTTCTGCCTCCATGGCAGAGTATCTTCTTTTTTGCTTCTGTGACTTTTGGTTTCTCTTTTTATGGCCTCCTGAAATCCAGATTAAGATCCATTTTGGTACAGTTTGCCACACCATAAGTAAAACTAACATCTTAACAAAGGTCCTATTTGCAGTGGGGTCATGCCCACTGGGATTTGGATTAAGAACATGTATTTGCTGGAGTACACAAATCAACCTACCACGCTTGGGTGAAGAGAAGTTAGGTGGAGAGAGAGCTGATGCCACACTCAGAATCCAGTGTAATTATAGGCAAAAGAAGATAAATTCCAGTGTGGGAAAGGGTTTGGTGATGACGAGGTCAAAGGATTAAGAGACCAGCATGATGGATGCTTCATCAAGGTAGAGTTTGAGACACAGAGAATGATGATAAGAGTTGGAAAAGAGAACAAAATTGTCATTCAGTAGCTAAATATTGGAGGAGTAAATGTTTCCCACTTGGTAAGTCTTCTGATTCAGATGTCATTGGTAGATAGCAACTGTGAAGACAGAGCATGGAATAGTAGGCTGGCATGAGCTTCAGAGGGGCGGGGTAGAAATGGTTTGGGGGCAGCAATAAACGCGCAGGGCAGACACCAAATGTGCCTTCTGTTCCTGAGGGATGTGCGGGTTGCACTTAAAATAGCCTCTGGGCAAAAGGACTGAAGTTGAAGCAGTGATATAATCCAGTAAAGCAGGGAGGTGAAAAGGGGATTAAAAAAATGAAGATAAAGAGCACTGTGCTGATCTCTGAGAAGGACTTTCTGAATACAAGGCAAAGAACAGGAAACTAGCCAAGATAAAGGGTACACAAAACAGTATGGAGATAAGCCAGGACAAAAGGGATGAGAAAATCTTATCAGGGTCTCCTTTGTAGAGTACTACAGGATTTGGCTCCCCATTCTCTCTTCATTCTCATCTTGTTCAGCTAACTTCTTCTCTCACTACTTTACAGTAGTGTAAAGTACTTTACAGTAGTGAGACATTTTCAATGTCCATTGCCCTCTTCCTGGAACACTCCAGGGGTCTAAGGGCCTTTTTTTTTTTTTTTTTTTTTTTAAAGGAAAGACAGAGAGAAGGAAGGAAGGATAGAAGGAAGGAAGGAAGGAAGAAAGGGAAACATCTTTAAACATTTTCTTGTTTTATTGTATTTTGTTTTTTTTTTTGTTTTTGTTACATGGGCTGGGGCCGGGAATCGAACCGAGGTCCTCCGGCATAGCAGGCAAGCACTTTGCCCGCTGAGCCACCGCGGCCCGCCCTAAGGGCCTTTTTATTTGTTGTGTTGTTGACCTGAAGTGTTCTTGTTTCATATATTCAAATGGCTATATCCCTTTACATCTTTTGGGCCCTGCTTCATCTCTCACCTCCCAAGAAATGACTTATAGGCATATAACTCAATCTTATCTCATCCTGTTTTATCTCACCAAGTCCCCTGCAGTCATTCTTTATCCCATTGGCCTGCTTGGTGCTTTTATAGCATTTGTCACCAGCTGAAGTCATGGGTTCTGTTTGTTTAGATATGTATTATCTGTTTCCCTTTCTATATCATGAATTTCATGGTGTGGACATTTTTCTTCCATATAAAGGAGGCCTGGCAAATAGTATGTGCTGCATAAAATCTTGTTGAATGAATATATAAGCACTTGATAAATGTTAGTTTCTCTCTATATATTCTACTATTCAAACTCTACTATGATTAAATATCATGGTAGTTGTAATTTGCTTTTTTTTAGGACATTTTTACTAATTACTTAGTACTTTAAACTATAGCAATTTCAGTTAAAGAAAGCCAAATTGACCATGGTCCTAAATTAATGTGAAATTTTCTATTTCTATCTTTTATAAGAAGTTACAATTCTGATGGCAAAGTTTATGATTAACTGACACTTCTAGCTTTTTATTTTCAGGAAGAACCTTATGTCCTGTTTAAGAAGTCTGACAAACCTCTCTATGGAAATGATCGCTTTGAGGGCTATTGCATTGACCTCCTGAGAGAGCTATCTACAATCCTTGGCTTTACGTATGAAATTAGACTGGTGGAGGATGGGAAATACGGAGCACAGGATGATGCCAATGGACAGTGGAATGGAATGGTTCGCGAATTAATTGATCATGTAAGTTCCTTTTCTCAGTATTGATGTCCTTTGAAAGTTTGCTAAAAGGTTTAATTTTATTGATAGTTGAGGGTTAGTAATAACAGAGGATTATGATTTATTTACAGTATATATTTCTTTAATGATTTTATTCAAATTAGATGTTATTTTTGTCATTAAATATAAGGAATCCAAGAGGGATATTTTATGCTTCTAGAAGAAGGATATGTCTGTTTTAAATTCACTAGTATTTAGTGATTTAATATCTTGGACTATTGAATATTAATTTGTAAATTGGAATATGGTTCCTGACAGTGAATTTCTTCTTTACTTTTATAATGCTAACTTACTAATCACCAGAGAGAATAGGTAGTGCAAACTCTAAATTTCAAGATAAAAATTTCCTGTACTAGTATAAAATGCTTCAGAGCTGTAGATTAGAAATGAGAGATTTCTATCTATATCCAAAAATGCATAGAAGTAAATATCATATACAAATTAAACAAGAGTATTAAACTTATTGAAACAGGAGGATAGGCTTAAAAAATTAATAAACTAATTTTTCTAAACCCGAAAAGCATTATTTCACAACAAATTAGTTGATGGTATCAATTTATCACTCTGAAATTAGCTCTACTCCTTTTCAACAACATAACATGGCATTTGACTTAGTTTTTGTCACATTTAATTTTTTTGGCATTTTCATAATATTAAGGCATTTAATTGTTGCTAAGATAAGAATGTCGCAAAATAATGAAATACTTTTGAAAAGTATTATGAAAGCAAAGAGATTTTTAACCTCCAATGGAGGAAAAAAAAATCTTGCATGAAGAAATTCCTGGGTGACTATGGGTTTTAGCTATAATTGAAATTCCTGGTCTTTGGCAAATGATGGTTACCATGAGGCAAATACAACTGCAAAAAATGCAGTGACAAACTCCAGTCCTGTTGTTGCTTCTGTGAAAACTTTTTTGAACAAAACAACTTTTGGAAATATTTTTAAAAGAATTGAGAAAAGCTAGATGCTTTTATAAGCCTGAAAGTAAATCATGACTTTAAACCAGCCCTCCCTACTTGCCTCCAGAAAGCAGTTTCAGAAATTATTCATAATACATCTCACTGGGAATATTGTAAAATGATCAGCTGATAAAACTGAAATAGAGGTATTCAATTTTATTCCACTTTAGTATATTCTCTTTAAGTTTACACAAGTTTGCTACTGATAAAATAAGCTAGTATTGTATCTATTAGATCTTTAAGATGATGAAAATGTAAATTTGTGTTCGACAAAATAGTTACTATTTTTAAAAAAACTTTATTTTAAGAATAATTGCATTAGTTTTGACAGCTGATCAAATGATATCTAAGTTAGCGTTTAATATTTAGAATTTAGAACTTTGCTATCTGAATATGTAGATTTTTCCTTTTTGTCTTAATTTTAAATTGGTTTATAAAACTTACTGTGCAAACACAGGCTTTACAATGAGCATATGGATACTTTATTTAAATATGCCTATGGTTAAGCTAACTAAGATATCCATTGTTGGTGGTTCTATGTGTATTGTTTATTTTCTCAAATTAAAAAAAAATTAAAAGAAAAAAGAAAGAGTAATTGTGTTTTATAGGGTGTTTGAGGATAGTTTCAAAAATCTCTTTGGTAACTTAAAGTATATAGTCATGTAGAGTATATGTTCCAAATCAGATCTCTAAGAGCTTAGATCTCTGGCCCTAAGACCAGACAACATGCTAGGCAGAATTAGGCATGGCTTTTATTGGGACTTAAAAGCAGGTACAGATCTTTCCTGGTGGCAGCCAATCAGGAAATGGAAGTCAGTGCTCTGTAAAGGGCAGGGAGTGTAAGAGCTTATAAGGGTTTAGGACAATGGTGTGAGAACAAAGTTTCAGCAGGGTCTCCTGATACAGGAGTTTGGAGGTTTGCTATCAACAGTGATCAAGGAAGGGGAATTTACATTCCTCTATGTCCCTGAGGAGATCTAATGATCTTCAATTTCTGTCATTGTGGCAGCTACATGCAGTAATTTATTCTTAATATGGAAGGCGGGCCTGGCGCTGTGTCTCCACAGTCCACCCCTATGTAGCAGATTATATTGACCAAAGGAAAGACACTGAATCCATATTCCACAAAAACAGTATAAGAGACAACAGAACACTAGGAGTCCCCACACAGAGATAACACACACAAAGTGATGCCACCATGGCCAAGAAAGGGAATCAAACCATTTCCCAATTACTAGGAATATGGGATAAAGAGTTATATAAGGTAACAAGGACATTGGACTGTCCTCATGCACAATGTCCTGTAAATGAGAAGATTCTTTTTTCAGATTTTCCAAATGCATTGAATTCTTCCAGGCCAGCAAGGTATTCCAAGAAGTCTAATTTGCCAGGGTCACAATCTAAGGAAGTCTGGTAGTGCCTGAAGATGTCAAGCCTGTACAACCCTAACATTGGATTAGATTGTGAGCATGAGCTACCATTGAAGCCCACTGTAAGAATGTATTTGTGAGGGTGCTATGGGTGAAAAGGAAGATGTTTACGGGGAACAATAAAGGGTAATTCTTGGTAAATAACGACATACATGTTAACGTTCCATTAGTTGATAACATTTGGGGGAAATTTTAAATACCAGATAGTCCCACCCTGCAAATTCTGAGAGTCCTTCACCATGACATTAATTGTTAGTCTAGGTATAAGAAGAACTACATAGTTATTCATAAGGCCCCCATGGAATAGGATGCCCGGGATTGGTGATAAGTATTTTAATGGGCATTTTTATGTGTCAGAATTACAGTATTTTGGGTGGCTCCTACTCCTTAGGGATTTAGGATTTCCAACCAGCATGGCTGTATAGGCCAGCACCAAGGCCAATGGCCCTCATTTTCCCCTATTTGTATGATTTGAGGCATAGGCAACCAAAACTTGTTATTATTCCCCCTTTCAGGCTGTAAAGCTGCTGGCTTTTAATTTATATCCTCAGAGCCTGCAAAGATCCTTCCATTAGCATTTCTATTGGAGGTGGGGCTGCCGACCCCGGTATTGCATTAAAGTGAATAAAGGTCTAATAGAGTTTCTTAGTCCTTTGTTATAAGGACCTCATCATCTTTTAGCTGTTTCTTTAACAAACTATTCACTCTCTCAATAAAGCCTCCACCTGTGGGATTGTAGAGAAGATGGAACATCCATATGATGTCCTGATCCATGGCTTAGGATTGGCCTATCTGCCCAGTGAAAGGGGTCCCTGACCACATTCTATCTGTGTAGGTGTTCAATACAGAGCATTCACTTTTTCTAAACATTGGACAGCAGCCTATCAGCCTTCCCTGCTGGGAAAGCTAATAACAGTTCTGTGGCCATGTCCATGACCATAGAACCATACTTTGCCCCCTATAACAAAAGGGGGCAAATGTAATTCATTTGCCATTGGGTCACTGAAATTTGTGACTGGCCGATGTATTTCATCTGGGTGGTTGCTTACGTGGTTGATGGGGGAAGCATGAAGGGCTTTCTCTAGTTATACCCACCAGCTGCTGGTGCATGATTGGTAGCTAGAACTGCTGGGCCAGATGCCACAAAGTTTGATACCCTTAGAGTCTGCTTTTCCAATGAAACCATTTCGCTCCTTCCTGGTTTCAGCTGTGCTGCTCCAAACCTGTGCATGTGCATCTGTTTCCACATTCCTGGGTAATATGTTGGGAGTATGGGCAGACACATGATAGTTAGCTTTCATCATTGGCAGGTAACTCAGATGTCTTTCTACAATTCTTGTCTCCTTGTGCTTGTACCTGTGCTATAGCCCTTTTAGCTTTTTCAAAAGCAGCATGCTAGATGTCCTCCCATTTCCAAGTATGACTTTTCCTAATTAGCATTTCCAAAGGTTTTAACATTTGGGCTAAGTAAGGAACAAATGGTTTCCAATACCCCAACAACACCAAGAAACCTGTGCTGGTTTGAATCTGTTGTGGATGCCAGAAAAGCCATGACCTTTAATCCTCATTCAATATTTCTGGGTGGTAACTTTTGATTAGATGGTTTCTATGGAGAAGAGTGTCTCCACCCATTCAAGGTGGAATTCCTAGTGCAGCCCTTTAAGATGGAACCATTTGGAAACAGCTTTAGAGCCACCAGGACCAACAGAGCCCACATAGCCAGAGACCTCTGAAGATGAAGAAGAAGGATGCCCCTGGGGAGCTTCATGGAACAAGAAGCCTGGAGAGAAAGCTAGCAGACTTTGCCATGTGCCCTTCCAGCTGAGAGAGAAATCCTGAACTTCATTGGCCTTTCTTGAGTGAAGGTAGCCCCCTTTTGGTGCCTTAATTTGAACAGTTTCACAGATTTTCCTTAAGTTGAACAGTTTCATGGTCTTGCAGCTTAATAAATTTCCCCATTTAAAAGCCATTCTGTTTCTGATACATCATATTCCAACAGCTTGCAAATTAAAACAAAACCTATTAGTTGTTTTGGCATATGCAGGTTGGAAAACATTGTACCTTATCAATTACTGCAGAAGGAATAATCCATCTTACCTAACTATGCAACACTTAAGATTTGAAGGGGTGGCCAATACATTGCAGTTTGTCACAATTAATTGCCCATCTCAAGGTGAGATAACAATGAGCCTTTGGCATCTTTTAGTTCTGAAAGAGAGTTTCCTCATTAACATGGCATCATTAATATAATGAAATAGGTTTTTCAACATAGCCAAATCCTTTGCCAGGAGACTGGTAGAAATTGGGCTATGTAAATAGCCTTGTGGAAGCATGGTGAAAGTCATTTGTTCTCTTTCCCAGGTGGAAGTGAAAGCTGGTTGACTGGCTGTATTTAAGGGAATACTAAAGAAAGCTTTAGTTAAATGTAAAACAAAGTGATAATGACATAATTGGGTGCTAATTTCTTATAGTAAAGAGGCAGCTTTTGGAACTGCTGCATACAAAGGTGATGTTATTTTATCCTCTATTTCCATGCCTGCAGCAACAAGATCTGACCACAGCTGCTTTCAGGATACCTTAGGCCCCTTGTGCTCATGGGGAGCCTTTCTCATTGCCCTTACTCCTGTCCCTTCTCCCCCAACCCCCATCCTTACCCCACAACAGCCTCTCCGACTATCCAATGTCGGCTATAGCTTAAGCAGCAAGGAAAATGGGCTGTCCTACTAGCGATCTTCGGATAGACATGAGAGGCCCATAGTAATGGTTGGGGGCAATATCATGTCTTTCTTTCCTTTGATAAAGCCTCAGTGTCAGGACTTATGAAAGCCATGGCATAAATGGCCTGTTTCATTCCAAGCCCCCTTAAAATATCTTATACCTCCTCCATATTTTGCTAATGGGGTCTATTGTGCCCTTCAATAGGAAATACAACCTTACAGTCATAACCAATAAGGAAGTGGTTTTTTCATCAGCTGAGGTAGCATATAAGCATTACCATAGCAAAGGGTGGGTAGTAGTAGGAGCCAATTTGCTCGTCTCCACTCCAGAAAGTACTACCCCTCTGCTCCAGTGTCCCATAAGCTCAGAAGGCAGTTGGGTAGGGACTCCCTAGTTTTTTGTCTATACTATGCCCTAAATCACCCAATTTGACAATGGTATCATCTCTCATAGTAATATGCAATTTCTGTTCAGGAGGTTGGGATTACTGAACCCCAGGGAGCTGATTTTATGACAACTTACATTTCTGTTGTATTGTGGGCACCCCTGTTGGTGCTCTTCATCCTCCTCCACCTCCCATTCCTCCTCCCCTCCTCTTCCAAGGAGGATTCTGTGGGGTCCCGCACTTTGGGGTCCCATCCTGGAGTCGCTAAAATCCCCCAGACTTGAGCCTAAGACACCTTACAGACTCTGACTCAGGCGTATCTGCATGCCAGAGCCTCTAGCCAGTGTCCACTTGGCATAGGTGATGAGTCAGAGAGTGTTTCATTTTCATTTCAGTAAGGCACATATCTTTTTCTTGTTTAATTCCTTCTCTAGACAGCGGGCTGCTGCTTTTGCTGCCTGTTCTACCTCTGAGACCATATGTAAGGTTTCTAAAAGGGGCCACGCTGTGGCTGCCACTACATGGCTTTTTTTTTTTTCTTCTTGCTAAAAAATCTGTTGCAAAACAGTTTGCAATCCTGGCAGAATTTTCAGGGTGTCTGCATATTCTTGTGGGGGTCCCCATTCATCCAGGAGGGAAATCACTACTCCCCACATGGATGATATAGGCCAATTTGGGATTTCCTCCATGGATTCTCCCTTCCCAGAATTCACCCCTGCTATTGCCTGTGGCTCTTTGGTCGTTTCTTTGGTCTCCTGGCTCATCACTTGTTCCAACCAAGCTCTCAAAGAGCTTGGGTTGATGCACCTCTAAGACCAGACAACACACTAGGCAGAGGTTAGGCATGGATTTTATTGGGAATTACATACAGAAGATCTTTCCTGGTGGCAGCCAATCAGGAAATGGAAGTCAGTGCTCCCCATGGGGGTGAGGAATGCAAGGAAGGGCTTATAAGGATTTAGGACAAAGGTGTGAGAACAGAGTTTCAGCAGGTTTCATGACACAGGGGGTTAGAAGTTTTGTTATCAACAGTGATCAAGGGAGGGGAGGTTTAATGCTTTGTTTACAATACCATCTGTACATTCTCCCACCTCCTGGAAAAGATCTGATCACCTTCAATTTCTGTCCCAGTGATTGTAGGCAGCTACGTGCAGTAACTTAATCTTAATATGGAAGGGGGGCCTGGTCCTGGGTCTCCACAGTTCACCCCCATGCAGCAGACTACATTGACCATGGCACAGACATTGCATCCATATTTCACAACAATAGTATAAGAGACAACAGAACACTAGGAGTTTCCCCACACAGAGATAACCATAAAAAGAAAACAACATACCAGCTTTTCCTCATGAAAAGAAATATACTGATGAGCCCAGCCCTCAATCGTGAACATATGAAGCTTATTTCCATAATGATGAAACTAAGCCTAATTATAATTAATTCCACCACTGTGAAAACTTCCTTGTTATACAAATATAGCCTCTCTCTAAGTCAAACTCTGCAAATAAATTTACAACCTTCCTCCCTATGTGGGACATGACTCCTGGGAATGAAACTCCCTGGTGATGAGGAATTTGTACCAAATGCTAGTTGGTCAGCAATGCTTTTGGAGAAAGATCTTGATCAAAAGGGGGAAACATTAAAGAAATAAAACACAAAAGAATTTCTATGGCTAGGAGATTTCAACTGGGGTCAGGAGGTCTGGAGAGTACCATAATGCAGGTCTCAGCCAGATATCCAAACTGGCACAGTATGCAAAGCCCCAAGCAGGAATGTTCAGGAAAACCCTAAGGACACCTGGACACCATAAAAAAGCTAATGGTTATGTAGAATCAACACGACCCCCGCCAGCGGGGTCCAACCTGTGGATCTATGAAAAGCTACTTCCCCAATGTGACGTCATTATATTCACTTGTAAGTCCTGTCATCATTATCCTTCTGCTCCTTTTATTTACCTATAATTTTCAATTTAACAGTTAAGTTTGTTTCTCAGAGACTTAAAGCCTCTGGATTATTCCTATTCTGGTTAAGCCCTGAAACACAGAGGTCCCAGTTCCCCTAAAAATGACACACAGGAACTTGTGAATATCTTAAACGGCAAGCAAAACAATTCCGTTCTTCTACCCCAATCATATCTATGTCCCTCCTCAGCCTGAAGCAGCTAGGTCAGCCCTCATCCCAGATCCCTCAAAACTGAGGAATGACCAAAATAAGGGGGGATTTGTAACCACTGACTGCAGCAGTTTTACTCGTTATTGTATTTTTTTTTTTTACCTTATTTCCATTTCTTTTCTTGATCTTGCAGTTATTAATTTCTATTAACTGAGTGACTTCCTATAAAATCTCTAAACTGTTTAGGCTCAGGGGGGCAGATCTGAGCTGAAGGCTTCTGTTTCTATGCCAGTTGATGAGCATCAAAGATCTTTCTTTCCTTGAAATCCTAATGTCATGGAATTGACTTCTGTGCACATCAGTCACGAGCCTTTGCTCAGTAACACTATGTAGGTATATTTTTTCAAGAAAATTATAGAGTAGAAAATGATGGTTAGGAAATAATGATTTAAAGCTATTTCAAAAAAAGATGATGGCACACCAAATGATGGGATACTAAGTGGATATCATCATTAGATATTTAGTTTTCAATCATTTTTACTTTGGGCATTGAGTTGAGACCACTGATAAAGTATTCAAACTAAGTAATCATTTTATTCTTCTTGGGTTCATATGTGTTACTTCACCTTTTATTTTTCCTTTTATTAGAATACTGTCCTACTCTAGTATGAGAATCCATTCTTGGTGCCTTCTGTATGTCTCATATTTTTTACTTATCCTTGTTTCTTAGAGTTTAGAATGAGGATTATAGTCAGTGTATTTTTTTTGTTCAGTCTCATGATACTTCACATTTTCATTAATATGCTATTTTCAATGTAATATAGTAATTCACATGGCTATTCAGATCAGTACTCTGAACTTCTACCTGCCAATACATTGCAAGTTTGTCTTGTCTTCTTCCATAGGTTTTATCATTCTCATGATGAAATTTCACCATTATACAACTTTAGCTCTAAGCCTCAAACCCCATATATCTAACTGCTTCTAGTACATTTTTCACTTAAATGTCTCAAAGGTACCTCAAAGACAATATGTACCAAACTCAATTTATTTCTTTTTCCTGAACCTGTTCCCTCTGAATAGTTTCCTGTATCAGTACATAGCACAACAATCCAACAATTTTCCCAAGTAAAAAATTCAATATTCACTTTTTAAATTCTTTCTCCATGCAACATTGCTTATTAATTTTCCCTCCTTAATCTGCCTACTTCTTTCCATCCCCACCACCACCTAGAATAATAACCTGTTCTGAAGATTGTTCCCTTCTATTCCCTTTTCTCTCTCTACAGTTCAACTAAGGTTTTGTTTCAGAAAAAAAAAAATCTGATCATGGTTCTCCCTTGTAAAAAACCATTCAGTGGTTTCCCACTGTCCTAAGGGTGTAAGACCAATTATATAATATGTTTACAAGCCCTTCCAAATTGGGTTATTGCTTACCTCTTGTGAAGATCTCCCTTTGACCCTCCATATGAAATTTAAGACCTCCTTTCCCTTGCTTCTCTGTGCTTGGAAGCTGTCCTGCATGGACTAAATCACAGAATAGAAGATCCAAGAGAAGAAGGACAGAGCTCAGGATATGAATTTCCTTGATAACTCACTGAGATCTTGCCTCAGGTTGACTTTTTCTCTGCTTTGAATGTCACAGTTTCTCTTAATTCTGCCTGATCTACATAGATCTTTCCTGTGAGGAGCTCACATGTCTTCATATACTCCTTTGTCCCTTTGGACTTCAGTGGTTATTATAGCTATGTTGCTACTAGCTAGCCACAGGTCCTTGCCCTATGCCTTGAAGTTTTCCTATACAAGTGATTCTTAAGGGTATCACTTTCTAACTTGTGAGAAATGCAAATTTTCAGGAACAATCCTAGACCTACTCAATAAGAAACTCTGGGGTGAAACTCAGCAATTTTTATTTTTAAAACCCTCCTGGTGATTCTGATGTTCCTTGAGGCTTGAGAACGACTGCCCTACCCTCACCCATATCTATGTAATCGGCCCCTTTGTAAATAAGTTCTGTTAAACTATCATCATTTCAGTGTGCCATGTTTTCTATAGAGATCCTTTCTGTCTTTATTTTTTGTTGCAATACGTAGGTGGGCTTATCTCAGTATTATTCTCCCTTTGCCTCCAGGCTAATTCTTTTCTCTTCAGCACTGTCCTCAGTCCCCACCCAACTCACCTCTTCTGAATTACTTCTACTTATCTTCAGTGATATTTCAATCTCAGTGAGGCATTTATGGCTCCCGGGAGACCCAGCTGTGCTGCGAATTCCCATACTACTCTCCTTCCAAAATCTTATCAAACTTTATTTTAAATACCAGCATAATATCTGTCCTACTTACTTGTCTGTAAAATTAATTAGGATTATTCCAATTACAAGTGTCATTAGTCTCACATTACTGAAAAATCCAACAGTGGTTCTAACTTCAAGCACTGGATCTTCAAGTTTGCCAGCAGTGCCAGTCGCTCCTTCACTGCCTTTTTAGTCTCAGCCTTGTTCTCTTCTGTGTAGGTTTCATTCTTAGCTCATAACATGGTGTCAATGATGATTCATGGTGACCATAGGTCAGTCCTCTCAATTGCATAGAGTTTTGCTCCCAAGGGACATTTGGCAATGTCAGGAAACACCTTGATTGTCACAACATATGGTGTCATGGGACAGGGGTGGCACTTGCGTCTAGTGGTAAAGGCTCAGGATACTGCTAAATATCCTACAAGGTGTAGGGCAGCCTCCACAGGAAAGAATTATATAGCCAAATATCAATAGTGCTGAGGTTGAGAAACTTTGCTCTAGTTTTACTTAGATCCCTAGAGTCCTCATTTTGAATGTGTAGAAGTCCTTTTTCCCCAAAGTTTCAGCAAAATCCATGGGGACAGGGGTTCAACCGGGACAGCATGGATTGTGGATACAACTGTGGACACATCCATAAAATTGGTGCTGTGGACTTAGGGAGGGCCTGTGTGGCAGCCAGATTGTCCAGCCAGATTGACTCATGTGACCACACCTGGAGTATGGGATAAGGTAAGCCCCATTGGAATCACGCTTCTTACAAGTTTTAAGTGGACTTGGTAAAGAGCTGACTGATATTTAGTTTATGCTAGCT